>NW_026054886.1:160240-409843 GCF_022478755.1 Daldinia loculata
TGATGTGAAAATAAAACCACAAAAAACATAACCCCCCCATCCACCCTTCATAAATTCAATCATACCCTCCCTTAAAAACCTTGGCGGGTTGCCCCCCCCCCCCCCCCCCCCCCCCCCCACGTGCCACGTTGGCTTAAGCATCATCTGCACATAACAACGCTTAGCGTACATCCGAGCCGGAAAACTCGAGGACGTATGTACATACGTCGAGAGTGGGCTGGCTGCTCGGGAGCACGTAGATATAACAGGTATCTGAGCAAGCGAGCATTACCACGTCAGCACGTGGTACATATGTCCACGGTACAGGACACATCGCCGTCTACATACAAAAGGAGAGCAGTTGTCTCTACCGTTTCAGTCGTGCTGCAGAAACGCAAACGCTACGGTTGTCCCATGATCTGGCTGATTTAACCAACATCTGCCGCGGAATTCCAGAGAGAACTCTTGGGGGAGGGTAGGAAAAGGTTTCCCTTTTCCCATCCTATAAATCCCTGCGCTGTTTCTCCTTCCTTTCTCGGCCGGGCCGTCCCGTCTCCCACTATTGACCGGTGTGCGAGCAGCGAAAACTCGCCCAGGGGTCGCGATCCTTCCCGACAGCGAGCCTGTGCTGGTACGTGCGTGTGTGGACGCGGGCGAGCGCGGCTTCGATGTCGGCATTTACGGTAAGTCTCGACGTCTTTTTTTTTTTTTTTTTTCCCTTCGTCCACGCTGCCCGCCTACCCATCCACGAATAGGATCGAGTTTTACGCCGAGCACGCGGAACAATTCTCGAACCTTTTCCTCCCCGCCGGCAAGGGATTATCGCCGACTTCCTTCGGGGCTTTTTTTTTTTTTTTTCTTGTCTTTCAAGCTTGTGCGCTTGGACACCGCGTGGTAGTTAGTAAGAGAAAACACGTCCATTTTTTTTTTTTTCAGCGCGGCGCACATCCTTTTCGTCGGCAACGCCATATGCGCTCTCTTCGACCGTATAATTTCGGGCCTAACGGTCGGCGTTTTCGCTGCATGAGAAGTTTCCCCCCTTAACGTAAGGGAATCTAGCCATGTTTATGCTTTAGCTGGGCGTGGGATCATGTCTTGGGGGGCTTCCGAGTCTTCTTGCGGGGGTCGCTTTTACCTTATGCGGTAGGTCTTGCATACATAAGCTGAAGAGTGTTCGTACTGTCAGCGTTGGTGTCTCCCCATCCGCATTATGAACGGTGATCTTAAAGATATAGGAGAAGTCGTAATGCCGTTTCCACTCATGATATCAAGATACATCTTGATAAAGCATGCAGGTAAGAGCCGGTTAGTCCAACGCAAGGAAAGATACGCATTCCAAATATAGACCCCTATAAAACAGGTACCTTGGCCAAGCACTTTAAGCGTCCCCCATCTTTGCCCATTTCTAGGCTCGGAAGATTCACCTTACATAAATGGGATGTATATACGTACGTCACGCTGCATAAGTGGCTGGCATATGGCTTGCCTCCCACGCTTCCCCCACGGCTGTCGAACCTGCATTCCTCTACGTGGGTGGTCGTCCCCTGGAAATCTATCTAGATATGAGACTCGTTTACCTGCAGGGAGAATGCTGTTGTTCATGCAGAGTAAGCATTAAGAATGTTTGCCACAGATATTTCTCCTTCTAGAATGCGGAGTGCATCCAGTAGATAGATCTAGGGTTTCACCCCCATTTCCCCTTTTTTCTTGTCTTCCTTCACACTTGACAAATCCGGAGCTTGTGTATCATTGCCTTAGGTACCTAGGCAATAATTCCGGAAGAGGATAGTAATCTGTTATCATGTCGAATCTTAAGATCGATGCGACTCCGCGTTGTCAGCTCTAGTAATTATTACTCCCAGATATGTTGTATCTGTTATATATATGTGTGTGTATTCGGTCTTGTAGAAACCCGTTTCCGTTAAACCTACATCTCGAAAGCACATCCGTAACCCAATCATGTCTAGCAGATCCTAACCTGTGTCTTCATAGGACGTGCCAGAAAAGACCAAATATAAACATAGGTATCTATCAAATACCAACGCGTTAAAGTCTACAGCTCCTATTTTACTAAATTGCCACGTTTAACTAGACAATAAGGACAAGTATAATGTGTTAATAGCAAGCTTATATTGATTATGAAAGGCCAAAGCCACTTTGAATAGATAGGTATATTATTATTCCCATAGTGGCATACTTAGGATTCCCGTTTTCAAAGCATAAACTATCATAGGATGTATCATACAAGTTTCTAGTACACATATAAGTAGTAACAAGACATACTATAAAGACTCCCTTTTCTTTAACTCGAACATATATAGAAAGGGGTTTTCTACTAGCTTATACGCTGTACGAATGTATATAGGTAAGATTTCCATCAGTCTAATGGGCTATATAGTGAGACACCTAAACCTACAAAAGACACCCACAATGTTTATTAACGGTACAACAAGTAGTATTAACACTTGACTATGTCTCCATTTATTTACACATGTAAATCAGTTGGTTATCCGTAAGAATAAGTGGTATGTTCTTCGATTTCAGAATGGAGACGTGGAATAGTAACTTCCCTCCCTCCACAAAGGGACAATATTGCTCAGGGGAGAACCTATTATTCGGGAAGCAACAGTTGTCTAGTAGGTTACTCGGCATATATGATGAGGTAAACCTAGAAGGCATAGAAATGACTTTGTCGTTCCGCAAGAAACTCCAAGACTAAACCACGGGAGCTCGTGGCTACCTAGGTACCTTAAATACCTAGGCATATATACTGAAAGTATCCGTTGTTCTAGATGTCTCATCTCATCTGGAATCCTAATAGAGTATATACATATAAGTACCTAAGGTACCTACGTGTGCTACGATTAGTATATGATACTAACAACCGGTCTGTACGTGATCTCGTAGCTTCCATTACCAGAAAGGAAAAGCCCCCGTTCCAACCGTTCGCTCACACAACAACTATTGCTGTTGTACAGGCAATATTACTACTGAATCTAAGAATAGTTGCTAATGTATAGTTTGCCCCCGGT
Source organism: Daldinia loculata (assembly GCF_022478755.1). NCBI lineage: Eukaryota > Fungi > Ascomycota > Sordariomycetes > Xylariales > Hypoxylaceae > Daldinia > Daldinia loculata. Next base: position 163,252 of record NW_026054886.1, read on the forward strand.
GTGATAGGTTAAGAGGTATTTACCTATACATGCAGCAGCCGGGGGAGGCCATGAGATGGTTGCAGTTGCAGATGCAGATGCAAGAGGCCGATACACCTAACAACGTACATGTAGGGTTACCTGTCTTTGTCAAATAAGTACCTCCTAAGGTAATGTTTACCTTCTTCACTGGCATCTCGGCTTGGATTCTCTATTGTGGTACAGCATAACTCTATTTTAGCACGTTCTAATTGTCCTTGGTGAGTAGTAGTAAACTGAGGAAAATTGCCCAAGTTAACTAGATGGACTCACTCTTCAATATATTGCCTAGGGAGCGTGGGTATACGCGCATTCGGGTACTGACAGAGACATGGAGCATATAGTTAAGTATTAAGTTACTACCTAACATAAGCAAACTGTATTCTCGTCACAAAAGCCTTTCTGTCTATCTAAAAATGGAAATCGGGAGTTTTAGCTGTGCGAACCGATAACATACGTGCATGTAAATGCATTAGTTTCTTATGATGTCTAGCGCATATACTTATATAATTGGCATATAGACAGATAGACAGACTGCATCCATGGATACCTATCTAATGCATGATGTAAATGTCGATATTTCAAGAGAGAATTCTAGTTATCCCGTCTGCCTAGGTATGTATGTTTTGGTGTTCCAGAACATTGGATCGAGATGGCTTATAAAAATGCGTATACCCCTTATCCGACTAAGTACATATGATTAAGATAGGGATATATAGTAAGGGTAGCACATTATGCTCTCATTAGGGAGTGGTATGAACATCACTGGTGGGTTTGAATATCTGGATACATACCAGACGCCCACCATCTACTCCGTTCTCCGATGGAAACATTAAGCAGCAGCGGCATAGTAGAGAGATATACTTATATTCTTCATCCAATATAACTTAGGTACCTAGGTATATACCACTTATAATCTCTCTCCGCCTGGACGCCTCTCCGGTCGGACAACGGATGGGTGCATGCAGCGAGTACTTGAAAGCCTGCAGTACGAGTCTTCCTCGGGCCGCTATGTCAACATCAACACCTTGGCATAAGCATCATGCCGCGTCGGGCAGATATACTTACCTGTCTAACCTGTCTACCCAGCCTAGTTAGTGATCTAATGAAAGTACGGAACCCGAGACGCGTAATGCGAGCCTGAGCTTGTAAGAATATGTCGACTCGGTTCGGCTAGCCGAGAGCACTAAGAATGCTAGTGGAATTACACTCGGGCTGGAGGTACGTAAGAGTATTTTAGCGTTATTTCGGCATCATGCTGGCCATCGCGGCCTGGTCAAGACCAAAGGGTTATATACACCGCAAGTGCATGGGGCTACGAATATATATGATATAACATCAGTCCCATACCGTAATTATAAGGTCCATTTCAACTTGAGAAACTGCTGAGATCGATACCACACTGGCCGGACTGTCAGACCGAGGTAAAGGGGGTAAGATAAGACGCAATATTAAGAATACGTGGCTAACACTGATCTTATTGTTAGGACTTTCTATACTAGTTGGTATGGAGTAAAACCGCGGTGAATTGTATCCAAGGTACTCGCCTTGATGTTATTTTGGACTTGGTATGTCGATTAAATAGACAATAGGACTGCCACTGTTTTGAAAGACCCTTCAAAGCTGCATTTACGCTGTTGTAGGGATTGCTATTAATGAACAACGCATACGACTCGTATAGGGTAAAGGTGGCTATTAATATTATTTTCTTACCCTTTACGAATAATCTCAGCACAGTTCCACAGATTTATAAGACCTAAGTCACATTGATGATAACTATCAAAGTATGGTAGCGTTGGAATAGATCGTATTGTTTGTCCTCGGGGCCCTAGAGGCTTACAAAAAAGGCGCAACACAATACATAGGTAGCAAAAGACAGGCTAGCCGCAATGGCGACATCAGCAACCATCTACACGAGGGCACTATAAACTGTCCCATTTCATTCGTATCTCCAAACCGAGACGCCGTACCGTAAAGATCCAGCCCAGCACTCGTCCCACTGCGATCCCAAGGTCGCAGTAGGTGGTATGAAAAGAATCAACAAAAGCTGGCTTGCCGACCGACTAACAATATCAAAGAAAAAAAAAGTCCAGACTAAGTAAATACTAGAAGTAGTGTCAAGTAGACGAGTATATCCCCATTTGTCACGCATTTCCCATATCCCGTCATGATGGTAGACGTCATGTTAGATCGCGGTTAGATTAGTCTCGTAAGGCATTTTCGTCGCCGAACGGGCTGCCGTCTCGCCCTGTCAAGGATTTGCTTCTGTCGACCCTTCTGTTCGAGTCTCCCATTACTGCACTAAGGGAGCTGTTGTTTTTGTTCGCACGGCTAGGTGGATCTGCAAAGGGACCCTGATCTACAACCGGCGTATCCTCAATTATTGTCACCGCATTTGACTCTCTCTCCTTGTGCGGGTTATCGGACCCTTCAATATCGTCGGGGGAAGATTTCGATTTTACATCAACTGTCTTGGGTCCGCTGCCAACACGGACCATTTGAGGCCGCACAGCAGTCGCTGTTGAAGCGCTAGCGTTTTTGAAAAAGGTAGCGCCGATACTGAAGGCTGGAGAAACAGGTGGTTGATCGTATTTTTCGTAGTCGACAGCTGGCACAGGCGGCGTTGAACTGCCGCTATTACTGCTAGGAGCGCGCGACTTAACGCTGATGATGGACGGTTTGAGGAAATTGCCCTTCTGAGCTGGGAGAGGGGAAATAACGGCGTTCTTTCCATATATAGTAGATGCAACACTCGATCGTGGAGCATACGACGTTCGGGCAACTGACGAACGGTCACTGTAACCGGATATGCCCGAGTACGTCGAGTCTCGAAGGTCGCCAGGAACGAAGAAACGCTGTTCGTCGAAGGGCGAGTTGCTGCCGCTGTCCGAGTGCGCGATAGGAATCGGTGGTACTGGAGGAACAAGTAGAGTTGGTGATGTAGGCGTAGCTCGGTTGGTTACTCCAGGAATGTATGCGATCTGGATAATGTTCGAAGCGCGGGTTAGGACGGTAGATGCGATAGAGTGTACGGTATGTGTCGATGCTCGCTTCGATCGGCCTGATGCGTCTAACTCATTTGGCATACTCATAGCCTCCTTCGTATGCTCCACGTCTCCTTGCCACGGCTCTGCTTCATATCGAGACCTCTTACTCTTGATACAGAACCTCCAGACTAAATAAGTGATAATTGCGACAGCAGCCAAGCCTCCCACCACGCCACCCGCAATCGCACCAGAATTCGGTCCTTTACTGACTTGGGGAGCAGTAGTATCGGCGGTTGGATCTTTTAAACAGAAGGCCTGGGGGCAATCAGTGCAGGTCTGAACACTAAATTGGCATATTTCATCGTCGGCACAACTGGGACACGTCGGCGCACCACTCTCGCACTTTACGCAGCCATTTTGTCTTTTGGAGAAGGATGACGGGACATCTTCGTCTGGACATCAGGTGTTAGAGGTGGTAATCTAGAATGAAGAGAACTAAACTTACTTAGGGAGAACCCAACGAAGCCGGGAACGCCTGCCATTGCTACCTGGAAGAGGGAAACTCTGGCCCTGACGTAAAAAGATGACTTGACGGTCTAGACTTTTAAGGGACTCGGAATCGATGCCTCGATAAGGATCGACAATATGATGCTAGACGTTGAAGAATTTGGCTTGGCGGTAAGATGGACCTTACTGCAGATCGGTCTACCTGACTAAAGCGTCTTAATTGGCGATTAATAGGTATCTAAGCGCAACGTCTTCGTTCTTTTTTTCGCCTCGATGGTTATAAAGTGAGATTGAACGACACGGAAGCGTCAAGCGTCGGTCGTGTTCGTCGTGATGTTGAATTGAGTGGGTTTGGATGGAAGAAGGGGGCCGCGCGGGAATGTTGGCGTTATAGGCAATGATTTAATTGATGGGAAGATAAACGAGTGACAGAGAGACTAGCTCAAAGAAATGAATTCGAATAAGTGCAACCTAGGTTGCCATGGAAAAGAACATTTAACGAAGTCCACTGTAGTATCGATTGCAGCTTGTGCGAGCGATACTTTTTATTTGAATTTGCAGCGTGGTTAGAGTATGACAGGAGAGATGAATTGGCAAGAGGAAAGAGAATTGAATGAGGATGGATCCCACAGAGTACAGAGTGGGCAGAGGGGGGGTGCGTGGGAAAGAAGGCCTGGAAGGTGGGAGAGTGCGAACTACACTACGAACTGCGAACTGCGAACTGCAAGAGGGGATGGGGCCGATGGGCAGATGGGAGCATAGCGGACAAGGTTAGTTCGGCTTCATTAATTGAGGGATATGCCTTGTAGTCCTGTAGTCCTGGGCGAAACACCCATAAGGAGCAAGAATAATGGATCGATTTACGGGTACGTACCACTTGCCCAGCGCGAGAGCGTTGTACAGAATAACAAAATTGCTAAATTAGGCGAAACAAACTGGTCTGGCAGGGACCAACGGCGCTTTTTCATTGGACCGCTAGTCGCTGCTAAATAATCCTCCAGGACTGTAGATATTTTGTACCTTCTGATCCAGGAACAGCTTAAAACACAATCGAAAATAGACATGTGTCAAAGAGGAGAGAACAAAGACTACATCATCAATCATTTCCATATTTCCAAGTTACTCTTGTAGAATAAGCATTTCTATCCGTCTTCACTCAAAGAGTCCCGAAATAGAAAATAAAACCTATACGGAGTAGAAAGAATCATCTTTGACAAGTTTGCGCACCATGTACATACACACATTCGTGTACATATGTTGTTATGTACCGAATGTAATTGGGTAGGGCTAGAACTTTTACATAGATCTATAGACCCACGCGACAGGCCGTTCAATGATTTTTATTTTTATTTTTATTTATTATTAATTTTTATTTTTTTACTTGTCTGCTCTGCCTGCACGTGAGGGTGTTACGTTATGAGGTAGGTACCTAGATACTATAGTATTCTAAGACCAAGTTCTTGGTGGCGTACGAAGCAATATCTTTTTTAAATGATCCGGTCCCTCGCCTAGAATATCATCGAATTGGATGTTCGCTCCCGGAGATGGAATTATATCGCCGGCATCTTGGGTCAGCAAGCAATCAATCAATCAATCAATCAATCAATCAATCAATCTAATTAGGGCGAATCATTGCCCGCGTCCTCCAAGTGCCGTCTAGTATTTTCGTACTTCTGCCTCCCCGAGATTTTGGGGGTTGCCTTGCCTTTTTTCCCGCGAACAATGGGGATTAAATATAAATAGTCCCCTAGCTATTTTCTTTTTACATCTCCCAAGAAAGATCGCTTAACAATTGCATAAACGTAGCTGCTTGGAGTGGACAAAATTGTAAGAAACGGGTGTAGATTAGATCATGCATTTTTTTAAAAAAAAAAATCTTATAGGCAGGGAATTGTATAAAAGACAATTTGTAGAAATATGAACAGTGCCGATATACGATTTGGCCCAAGTAAATTGGAGTTTTAAGAGATTTAAGGCTCCAGTGTATTTGTCGAAGGAATCCGTCCAAAACAACATGGCGAGAAACGTTGAAAATAGTAGAGGGACGCCATAGACTTTGCCTATAAGACGATTGCGCCCGTATCCCGACGAGGGGGATAGATGTAACTATAAACAAGTCATACTTACAGGTAGACCGACGGTTGAGTGTACAATCTATTAGTCTTGTTCAGCATGCTATTATAGATAGTATGTCGGGTTTGATCTTTAGACCTCTCTAGCGATGAAGCATAGTGAAAGGTAAAGTGTACAAGACACGCACTAATGCGGTAGAATGGCCAAAAATCCTGATGAGTTAACTTGGTGGCCCTAACACCGAGGCTGAATGCGAAATGGACCAATACACTTGACAATACCTACACAGATACCTACCTGAAATATATGTCTAATCCATCCCACATGAAACTCGAGGAGTTGTGTAGCTGACTTCATATATACAGCTTATGGAAGAAGTACATGTAGGTAGATCTAAAAGTACCTAAACGTTTGTAAGGCTGGATGCAACGCTTGTTAGTGACTATATACGTAGTAATTGTTGATTATTATGTACGGGATGGCCAAGGTTTATAAGTAAGGTTGCTGTTGCTCTCATCCGTACATAGTGACTCTATGGCACATAACCAGCGAAGGCTAGCATGATACTGATGTGAGATAGTAGAGGCAGATAAGATCGACATACGCGACGAGGAAGTTATTGTTACCGAATCTTGCACCGCCTCATTCTTCGTATCCACAAGGAAGGGGATTCACTCCACCCAATGAGGCTACTAAATCTCCACCAAGCTCTCCTATTTCTGGCTATTTTTAGCCCAAAGGGACCCTTATATCTTGACATGAGATACAAACATGTATTCCGTACGTTCAACTTAACCGTGACTGTTGTAAATATGGTGCTTGAAGGTATTTACGAACTATTTTTTTTTAGATTTACAGAAATAAGCCAAGGAATATATATTACATAGTGTTTCTATTCAGCAATGTTATTACTTATTAGGCACCTTACTAGGTGAATTAGGTACGTATAAGCAGTACACGTAGGGCATTGGGGAAAATATGGAGACTCAGTTTCAAGCTAACGGCAAGCTGAGGTTGCCAACAGACAAATCAGCCATCCCCTGAAAAAATTACAATACAGGGAATGTGCACTTAACAGATTGGCCATAATTCGTACTTATTCTTTAATAGAGGACAAACTTGCGGTGCATACCTACATGCATCTTAGTTCTTAGAGGTAGTATTTACCACATAATTACTGGAATATAACCGGAAAACATTAGTTACTTAGGCACCTAAACTATGATATTTCTAGAGAATTTGAAAAAGGCAGGATGTTAGTCAGTAGGGATGCCTGCCCGCCGCTTGTCTTATACGTTATCCCTGTGCTGACCTGTACGTATGTGTTGATGCTATTTGCTAGCTCGTATTTGTGGCTGATAGCCTGAAGGTTGGATCCATCTCAAAAACCTGCAAGTTGAAGTCTTCCATTACTGCATGCACTTCTTTTTTTCACTTCCCAGGTCCTCTACCTGTCTTACTGACATTGTGACACTATAGGAGATGCTTAAAGAAATCAACATAGAATAACATTAACAAACATCTAGTAGGCCATCACGAGAACTAGATGCATATCATATTAACTAAGTGATGTAGGTGACATGTTTGTCTCTTAAGGAAAGCAGGTGACGGATGAGTTTTGTGCCCGTTAAGTACCTACCTAAGTATCTGGCAGTTGGAAAACAGGTATGCGGGTTTCATTTCAACCAATTAAGATGCAGCTTGGTAACTGTACTATTATACTAGCGCAGATGATACATAGAGCATGACAAAGGCGACCTGCTTCACAGCGGGCTGCATAGCAGTAACGTAACGGCTGAGTCACTTGTAATTCGTGCTAAGCCACATCAGCCCTGGTAAAAATAAGTGTGAATAAGTGCTATCAGGTCTGCGAGCCTGCTGGTGGTGGGTACTACAGGAGGTACATGTACATACTCAGTCTCTTTTCCTGCATGTCTCCTTTTATGTACTTGTGTTAGGGGCCTCTCTGTCCCGACGCGGATCCCATCCCAACCTGAAAAAGAAAAATACGAACGACCGCCCTTTCTTCATCTTTCCCCTTAGAACACCTACACCTGTTTTCACCCATCGCAAGACTTCCCCCTATGTCTTCGAGCACTGGGTGATTGATTCATCAAATCGCTCGATACCCTTCCCTCTTTTATTACTTATTCTTGCAGTATTGGTCTCACCTGCAGACCGGCCGCTTTCACTTTAATACTTTATCGTGTGGGGGGGAAACCTTGATTCTCGCGTGGCCCCTGGATCTTGCATTGTTCGTCGCAGTGTTGAGGAATCAACACAACACCGAGCATCGGAAAACAAATACTAAATAATATAAATTAAACGGGTTGCGACCTTGTTGTTTAAGACTGGCTGGTGTAGCCGATAGTCAAAATGGCTTACAACGGTGGTCACGGTGACGACTACGACGGGCACCGTCTTCAAGACATGCCTGCTAGCAGCACGGTAAAGTTTTAACCTTAACCATCGCTTTGGGTTCGTCCATCTGCAAGGTCACACAGCTAATTTGTACCTCGTCGCATACAGTATCATCTACCTCCCCTTGAGCAGGACGATGATGAATCACAGCGTCATCTCCTAGGACAGACTCCTGGTCTTCATTACGAACAGGATCGGCTGGGTACCAATACTCCTCCCGCACGCCCAGTCTCGGCTTACAGTCTTACCGAGTCGTACGCTACAACCGCTCCTCCCCCTACACAGTCGCCAGCACCTCAATATCCCGGTGAGTTTGCAGGTGGCTATGGTGGGCATCAGCTTGAGGATACCGGCTTCGGATATGGCAGACCTGCATCTACTGTCGACAGCGATGAGGGTTGGCTACGTCGTCAGCAACCAGGCGGTGCTGGCGGTGGTTTAAAGCGTTATGCTACCCGAAGGGTTAAACTAGTTCAAGGGTCCGTTCTCAGCGCCGATTATCCCGTACCCAGTGCTATCAAGAACGCTGTACAGGCCAAGTACCGGGATACTGAGAGCGGCAGCGGCGAGTTTCTCAACATGCGATACACTGCTGCTACCTGCGACCCGAACGATTTTACTCTGAAAAACGGTTACGATCTTCGGCCTCGAATGTATAACAGACACACAGAGCTTCTGATCGCTATTACTTACTACAACGAAGACAAGCAACTTTTTTCGCGAACACTTCACGGTGTTATGCAGAATGTTCGCGACATCGTCAACCTGAAGAAATCTACTTTCTGGAATAAGGGCGGCCCTGCCTGGCAAAAGATTGTAGTCTGTTTTGTTTTCGATGGTATTGACAAGGCAGACAAGGAAACACTAGACGTCTTGGCCACCATTGGTGTCTTCCAGGATGGTGTCGTGAAAAAGGAGGTCAATGGCAAAGAGACTGTTGCTCATGTCTTCGAGTACACTACTCAGCTGTCTGTTACGCCAAACCAACAGCTCATTAGACCAGTGGACGACAGCCCCCAGACCTTGCCGCCCGTCCAGATGATTTTCTGTCTAAAGCAGAAGAACACCAAGAAGATCAACTCTCATCGTTGGTTATTTAATGCATTTGGCAGGATCTTGAACCCTGAAGTGTGCATTCTTCTTGATGCTGGTACCAAACCGGGACCCAAGTCGCTCCTTGCGCTTTGGGAAGGCTTTTACAACGACAAGGATCTTGGTGGAGCTTGTGGTGAAATCCACGCTATGTTAGGCAAAGGCGGCAAGAAGTTGATGAACCCTCTTGTCGCCGTCCAGAATTTCGAGTACAAGATCTCTAATATTTTGGACAAGCCTCTAGAAAGCTCTTTCGGCTACGTGTCTGTGTTGCCTGGTGCCTTCTCGGCATACCGATTCCGAGCTATCATGGGTCGACCTCTGGACCAATACTTCCACGGTGACCATACTCTTTCCAAGATTCTCGGCCCCAAGGGTATCGAAGGCATGAACATCTTCAAGAAGAACATGTTCTTGGCCGAAGATCGTATCTTGTGTTTCGAGCTTGTCGCCAAAGCTGGGTCTAAATGGCATCTGTCGTATATCAAAGCTGCCAAGGGTGAGACTGATGTTCCTGAAGGTGCTCCCGAATTCATCAGTCAGCGACGACGTTGGCTCAACGGTTCGTTCGCCGCCTCGCTTTACTCGCTGATGCACTTCGGTCGTATGTACAAGAGTGGTCATAACATCGTCCGCATGTTCTTCTTGCACATTCAGCTTATCTACAACATCGCAAACGTATTGTTCACCTGGTTTAGTTTGGCATCGTATTACCTGACAACAACGGTTCTTATGGATTTGGTCGGAGCACACACGGAAGCCAGTTCGACTTCTGCTGAGAAACACGGATGGCCTTTCGGTGATACTGCTACCCCTATTGTCAACATCATCCTCGAGTACCTGTACATTGCCTTCCTGATTCTTCAGTTTATCCTGGCGCTTGGTAATCGTCCCAAGGGTTCCAAGTGGTCATACATTGCGTCGTTTGGCTTGTTCGGATTTATTCAGATCTACGTCCTCATCTTGTCTGGTTATCTTGTCGTAAATGCTTTCCAGCCGCAAAATTTGCCCTCGGGCGAAAGTGCTGGCGATGCTCTCAAGGATATGTTTACGGGCCAATCTGAGGTGGCTATTATTATCCTGGCGTTACTTGCGACATTTGGTTTGTACTTCATCGCATCGTTCATGTACCTGGACCCGTGGCACATGTTCCACTCGTTCCCGCAGTACCTGGTCCTCATGTCGACGTACATCAACATTCTGATGGTTTACGCTTTCAACAACTGGCACGATGTCTCATGGGGTACCAAGGGTTCGGATAAAGCCGAAGCCTTACCAAAGGCTCAGGTTGTGAAGGATGAAAAGGGTGAAGCCGCCATTGAAGAAATCGACAAGCCCCAGGAGGATATCGACAGCCAGTTTGAGCAGACAGTCAAGCGTGCTTTGGCTCCCTTCAAGCCGGAGCCTGAGGATGACAGCAAGGATCTTGAGGACTCGTACAAGTCCTTCCGAACATCGCTAGTCGTTGCGTGGTTGTTCTCGAACTGCGCTCTTATCGTGGGTGTAACTAGTGACAAGCTATCCACATTCGGTGTTGGGGTAAGTTTGATTCGTTAGTTGAAATAGATGGCGAAGAGTTTTATGCTAACTGAATCATAGGGTACTACGTCAGACCGAACGGCGCAATTCTTCAAGTTCCTTCTTATCGCCACCGCAGCCATGTCCCTCGTCCGTTTCATCGGATGTTGCTGGTTCTTGGGCCGAACCGGAATCATGTGCTGCTTCTCCAGACGGTAAAGCGGCTGAGACTCAGAGCGTAATTAGGTCTTTTGAGATTTATACGCCTAGGATATGTACAAATGTAGCCTATCTCCAGGACCTGGCGTCAAACACTTTTTCTATGCTGGATAGACGGGCGATATGACTCGGTTTGCAAGATAGGGTATAGGGGGATTCAGAAAAGTTGCGGTTACGCCAGTGGACCGTTAACCGTGTGTCATTGTTTGGGCGTTATTGACATTCTCCTTTTATATATACCTAATGTCTCTAAACTGAATAGTTAGGTCAGTTGCTTACGAACCATTCTAGCAAATCGATGAGTTTTTATGGCATTCATGAGATGATTTCAAGTCTGATTAATTATATGCTTTATGCTTTCGAGTATGAGTTGTGTATTGATATGTTTTATCCTTGAGAATATCGAAGTTATGCCATGGCATGTATGAATATGTGCTTAAGCCTTAAGGTACCTCCTAATAAAGTGCCTCCTTAGGTGGTACCTTAGTGGTACTTGGGTGAGCTACCCCACTATACCGCGTAAAGTTGTACCTAGGTACCTATAGCTTGTGGCCTGCCATTGAAAATAACCATTGAAAATAACGACTTCACCCCGCGTTGAAATAAATAATTTAACCTTCTATCTAGATTATCTAGATTATCTAGATTTCAACTCGAAATCGTTTACGATATTGAAGAGTCTCTAAGGACCCCTAGTTGACTTCCTAAGATTAAACCACGACCGCCAAATAAATTGAGACGATATCCTCCCTTCAAACTATCATGGAGTCCTTAGAGGCTATTCAGGCTCGGCATCGTAAAGAACAGCGCGAATTGCAAGCGCGAATCACGAACAAGAAGAAGAATGCGACAAAAAAGACGCGGAAGGGTGTCAACGATGAATGCGCCGAGCTTGAGAGGCAGTTAAAAGGGAAACAGGAACAAGAGATTGCTGCGATAAACGGAGATGGCGACGGCGACAGCGAGGGACGTGCAACGGGCGAAATAGAGGAACAAGAACAACAAGAACAACAAGAAGCTTTGCAAGAACAAAATCTCAACAGAGGCGCGACGAATGGGATAACAGAGCAATTAAAAGATATAACCATCTCCCCGCCACCAGAATCCGACCCGGCGACACAACAACAGCAGCCCAAGAAGCGGAACCGCCAAAAGGAGCGGATGGCGCGGAGGGCAGCAGAACAAGAAGCAGCCACCATAGCCGCCGAGCAAGAGGCAGCCAACATGACAGACCACCGGAAAATCGAGAAGACATACCTGCTCAAAGAATTCAAGGCTAACAACCTAGTCGAGAAGGAGATACAGCCAGACGGGCACTGTCTATTCTCCGCCATAGCAGACCAGCTACAAACGCGAGACATACCACTCGGCCCGGACACAGAGACAAAAGGCAAGCCGGCGTACAGAGTAGTACGGCAGGCAGCAACGGACTACATGGAAGCGCACGCGGACGACTTCGCGCCGTTCCTGGAGGAGCCGCTGGACACGTACGTGCCGAAGATCCGGGACACAGCGGAGTGGGGAGGGCAACTTGAGTTATCGGCATTGGCGAACGCGTACGATGTCGAGATTAAGGTGCTGCAGGACGGGCGGACGGAGACCATCGAGCCGAGTACGGATAAGGGGGGGGGTGCGGAGAGGCAGAGGATATGGCTGGCGTATTATCGCCATGGGTACGGCCTTGGGGAGCATTATAATTCGCTGCGGAAGGTGGATTAGAATATCAGAAAAGAAAAAACATAGAAAAATAATAAAATAATAAAATAGAAGAGAACTTGGGGTTCTGGGCTAGTTTCTCCCGAGAGTACGTGGCTACGGTATACATCTACCTCGGCATGATCCTCGGCATGATTAAACTTATTCGTGTTGAAGTACGTAGGCCGCACGATTTATATCCCCCAAAAACGTCCACCGAGGGAGATTCTGCTATGTTTTATACGCTGTGAAATATAGATTCTGTTTTCTCCTCAAACGCACGCCTTCGCGGAGAATGAAATGTCTTCCATCGAAGGCTTCCTAGTAACAGCTTGAATTTAGATAGCCTTTTGTCGTCGTGAACTAACCAAAGTACGATAGCTGATATCGTCCAGGTGGCCAGCGCTATCAGGACTGTGGAAATTAGGAACGAAGATTGCCCTAGTCCAGCATCGTCGTAGGCGAATATGCCCATGCTAAATAAAGACTTGGGATGATATAATTAGATAAGAAGTTATTTCGCGTAGGAGGTGATGGGGGAACGTACAGAAACGTAGCTTAGGGGAAGATAGAATATGGTGACGATTGTGAATACTAGAATGTACTGGTTCAAGATCGTTGCTCGTGATGCCTCGCGCACTGAAGTAGCACTGAAGAGCTGAGTACATAATCTTATTAGCGAACTCTAAGATATATATCGACCTTAGACATGTACTCACGCCGTCTCTAAAACTTTTGATCTCTTCTTCCTTCTTTTCTATACGATCTATGAGGGACTTTGAAGAGGCGCCGTGAATTGATATAACCTTCTCCCACGCCTCGTCGATCTCTTTCATGATCATGAAAAAGTTTGGGGATTCGCTGCCGGAGCTCGAACCAATAGAGCCACGGCGAGTTCCGCTAGATTGGATATTCGCATCAAAGTCTTGCTTGAGCTGTTGGAGCTCCCGTCCACTCTCCTGAATCCATTCGGAAAATATCCTCAGCGCCTGGAGAACTGTGAAGTAAAGCCGAGACCTCTCGAAGGTGCTATCAAACATCATGGTAGCGCCGTCGCGTTTCGGGTCAAATAACTCATCGATCTGACTACGTCAGCGAGGCCTTAAAAGGGGAATATTTAATAGGCTATTACCTCTACACCAACTAACTTATCAATTTCATTCAGCGTCTCAACCCACTTACGCTTCCATATAGGGAAGATGGAAAGTAGAACTTTAAGATATACGGCAATTCCCGTAAATCTTCCTTGACTGGGCATGTCCAGCGGTTGTTCGCTTTCCATGAAGAGGCGCCGGTACTCGGAGTCGCTAAGGTAAAAGATGGTATATGGTGGCATATCTGCCGTGTGAGAAGTTACTATCGCAAGAGAAAACCTCTCCTCGATGATTCCGATGCTATCTACGCCGTCTAGGGAGGCAAGCACGCCGGAGACGCGGGAAGGACGAAGTCCATTTTTTGGCCAAAGTTTGTTGGTACTGGGTAAGTACTTCTTCCCCGCCGATAGAACCCGGAGGTGGAAATGAATATGAATCCAGCTGGATGACAGCCAGACTTCGCTGGTTTGCATGAACCGCGGCCAGTTAGACGTGTGACGGCTCAGGAAGCGCAATGCCTTCTTGGTTCCTAGTATCCCTTGCCTAGTGTCGCCAGCAACACTCATCTGAGATAGAGCGAGGTATATGCAAGCGAAGCTAAGGAGCCGTCGGGTGTGGAACACTTGCCTTGATTTACCGAATTAGATGTGGCTATTCGTCGGGTTTCGAAGAAGGTGACTTACCATATTCGTCCGAAAACTTTCCCATCCCAAGGACAAGATCGATCAACATGCAACCTATCATCGTCAGGCTAGTATTCCTTGTCAGCTATACGCGTCTTGCAGGGCTAGGGTTCAATGTCACCTGGAGTTGACGCAAAAGCGAGCGTTTCCCGCTCAGCCAGGGTTCTCGAGAAAAATGAGCGCCATAGGAATCGTAACCTGACTGGTATAACAAAGCTTTCGTGAAGCCCGGACAATTTAGGAAGATAACAGAATCTGCAAACTCGTCTGTTTCGAACGGTACCCCAACTTCATCCAAGTTCCGTATCGACCTCCCTTGATATAACCAATGTTTTTTAATCAGGGACGCGACTCGGGTGAGCTTCAAGGCGAGAAGCGGTTCTCCGGTCTAGTCAATGTGTTTCCATGGCACTTCTATCATCTGCGCGTCCTCACTAGGATCTTGAATTACCAAGGTGGTTTCGCCGCAACCTTCCTGCTCCCAGCCGTGTGCATGGATTAGTTCGATCGGATCATATGATCCGGATAGAACATGTGGAAGGTTGTATCTTGCTAAGAACATATCACATAACCGGACCGAGTCTGGATGCAACGTATTCTGAACGTACTTCTGCAGAGATGAAGGGCTGAATTTGATAGGGTTTGGCCGGGAATGGTTGACATGGACATGAGAGAACGGGAATGTTAAGCTTCCTTGTTTATCATGCGTTCTATGAAGTAAAGTTAGAAGCCGATCCTGGTTTACTGCCGTTTCTGAAAGTCGCTGGAGGATGCTTTCGAGGTGGTGACCTCCGACCCCTTGCTCTTCGGGTGATATACATTTTGAATAAAAACGGTCTTTGCTTGATGACTGATTAGATGAGTTTGGCCTTTTCCTGTTGAGATTTATATGATAACGTTTGTATAGTCTGGAAGACCGACGAGTGTAATTCCCGACTTGAGAGCGGTTCCGCTCTGTAGTAGATATTGAAAGAGAATGGTCTAGTGCTCGGGCGTGTGACCTGGTATTCGCAAGGCTCTGAAAACTGCCTTGACTAGCAAGGGTAGGTTGAGTAGATAGTGAGGTTTCTAGGTTCTCACTTATATCATCCGCGTTGTTCAGGGCAATTAACTTATACATAGCTGGGTTGTTAATATTAAGGTCTCTAACATCAGTTTGTAAAGTGTAAAATCGTGTTAAATCGGTAAAAGAGAGTTGCATTTATGAACATGTCCTAGGACCTATATTATGTCCTACTTCACTTTTACCAAGAATTATCCTCTTCGATTCGTGGATGCATCTGCGCCTCATTGACACCGAGCTGGCTGGATTGTCCAGTCAGACTCATGCTTAGCCGCCATCAGGGGCACTGCAGAACATCTCCAAGGTTGCATTTGGGTCGACGCAATAAGTAATTGATCCTCGAGGTCATGATATACATGGGGTGTTAATGGTGTTAATGATGAAGTAGGTGATAGCGCCACAGGCTTAAGTAGGTACCTACCTAGGTACCCAGGTACCGTAGGATAAAAGTGTGCACTGCCACATCTCTTCTCATTTGCCGAGGCGGGCCGCGCCGGGGTTAATGGGGTTATGTAATGGGCAGCTGTTATCGGGGAACTAGACTTTGATCTAATCTCACTCCAGCTTCTATGATAGTATGATCAATCGATGCTACTAATGCTGTAAATGTAAATTTGTATTTCTAATCCATTTGCGGCTTCGGTCGGCATCTGGCCCTTAATAATCAATTCTAGAGCCTAGAGCCCCCCACAAAGGAGTAGGCAAACTAGGGGGGGAAAAGAAAAAGAAGAGAGGAAAAAAAAAAAACACTAATAATAAGTTCATAATAAGACGAACCACTCAAATATATATCTTGTCAGCTTGGTGCCAATCTGACTTCGCTTCTTTCAACACTCCCACGTCTCCTGCAATTATTTTACGCATCAAGAAACAAGGGATTGCCGCTAAGAGCTCTAGATCTAGAGAAAAAGCGTCAGTCGGACCAGTGGTATGATTGAGGAATTGCGTGCTTCGATGCGCAGTTGACAACACCGTAC
Organism: Daldinia loculata; assembly: GCF_022478755.1. Taxonomy (NCBI): domain Eukaryota; kingdom Fungi; phylum Ascomycota; class Sordariomycetes; order Xylariales; family Hypoxylaceae; genus Daldinia; species Daldinia loculata. Next base: position 179,599 of record NW_026054886.1, read on the forward strand.
CACCCACCAGCTTGCATCTATATTCCTATTCGTGATTATGGCTTCGAAAGCCTGACTCTAATTCGTGGGGGTTACAATCTGAAGGAAAAGAGGCGTATTTTATGACAGCACTGTAAGAGCCGGCTGTCGACGCCGCTCAAAAAGCCTGTCTCCTTTCACGATACGGCCAGTCCGTAATACGGATAGGGTAGGCGATACAACTAGAGCTTGCGGTAGAGCAAATTTGGAAGTTTAAGATTAAATACTAACGGCCCTCGAAGTTGCCAGTTGATTATCCATTCCTATTAATTATCTTTATCTTAAAAGTCCTGTTCTCCTCCCCAAGCAAACATCATCACTTAGCATCTCGTCGATAAATATACCGACGTATCTATCCGAGCTCTGGAACTTATCAAAGAAGGAATACTACTTTTATCTCATCAGGCCATACAGCGGCGGATTTTCAACGGCAAATATGGGTTTACTGTACGTATTTCCTTGATCGATTGATACACGGGGACCGATCTAGGGACCGATCTAGTTATGAGGTCATTAACATCGATTTATAGAGCTTTAGGAACGGCTCTTGATTGGCCGGACGCACAGCAGCATGCGCATCAGGTTAGGGAATGGGGCATCAAGGTAGTTCCTTATCACCGCAGCCCCTGCTACTGTTCTGAAAACTAGCTGACCTATCGTAGCAACTCCTAGAGATTTGGAATAAGGCTAAGCATAAGGAACGAGATGCTATGTTGTGGGGTGATGAGGTACCTCTTGCACCATGTTGTGCCACTAAGAAGGTAGTCCTGTTAACGACTCCGTAGATAGAGTACTTGGTCGTGAAATATTCTAAGGATGATCCTAAAGTTCTCCTTTCGCTTCGGCAGGCCGATATCCTCAAAGCCTTGGCGGCCGATGAAGAACTCTCCGATAAAGGCGGATGCGTTCCGGCACTACAGGAACTCGAGTCGCAGAGATCGAATCCGTTACCGGTGTTCCACCCTGAATTTGGTAGATTTATGCTTGAGGCTACTCCAGGCAAGCCATGGGGCATCGGATTCAAGGAACTTTTGGGCGTCGAGCCCGATATGAAAAACAGGTATTCTCATCTTGTACTTTGCGCGTCGCGTTCTTACTCTAAGCTAACTAGATCCTAGGAGGAAGATAGCCAAAGAACACATGCAGGCTGAAGAATATCCTATTACACTCACAACATTCCCTCGCCTAGGTGTTCCGGGTGTCTTTACGGATCCTTACTACCCACCATCCGGGCCAAAGCTGCGGTCACAATTCGTGCCAGACGAGATTGCTAATCCGCATATTCGGTTTCCAACGCTAGCGGCGAATATCCGCTGGAGGCGCGGGCGGAAGGTTCAGGTGAACGTTCCAGTCTTCCACGATCAAAAGACGCCAATTCCTTGGAAGGATCCTACGGTGAACTATGATCTGCACAACTGGCCGGAGGACGACGATGTGAGAAACGGTGCAGCCCCGGACAATTTTATCCACATGGACGCTATGGCATTTGGAATGGGAAGCTGCTGCTTACAGATTACGTTCCAGGCGAAGAACATCATCGAGGGTAGAAGGATGTATGACCAGCTAAGTCCAATTGGCCCCATCATGTTGGCTCTAACGGCAGCGACCCCTATTTATAAGGGGTTCCTAGCCGATACCGATGTCCGCTGGAACCAAATCAGCCGAGCCGTAGATGATCGAACCCCTGAAGAATTAGGAGAGAAGGTGAGTTCATGCCTACCTAACCTATAAACAACTCAACCGGCTCTAAGTAACTAATTATTGTCAAGCCCCTGAAAAACAGCCGATGGCGCATACCCAAATCGCGTTACGCATCTAACTCCACTTATATAAGCACCGATGAGCGCCTTCGACAGGAGTACTTCGATCCTAACCTTGTTATCGATGAAGATATTAAGGCAGAGCTCCTCGAAGGTGGCATGGACGATCGCCTTGCGACACACTTTGCGCACCTGTTCATCCGAGATCCTATTGTAATCTTCAGTGAAGATCTTAAGGAACTTGATTTAACAAAGGCCGATCATTTCGAGAACATCCAGAGCACCAACTGGCAACATATGCGGTTCAAGCCGCCGCCACCGGGCTCTGATATCGGCTGGCGAGTCGAGTTTCGCCCAATGGAGATCCAGATCACGGACTTCGAGAACGCGGCTTTTGCCGTCTTCATGGTTCTAATAACACGCGCAATCCTAAGCTTCGATTTGAACTTCTATATCCCAATCGTCAAGGTAGATGAGAATATGGAGACCGCTCATGCTAGAGACGCCGTCCTGGAGAAGAAATTCTACTTCCGGAAGAACCCATTCCCGAACAGACAGGTGCGCAGTAGCGCTACGTCCCGTTCGGGTTCGCCCACGGCTAGCCGACCTTCTACACCCTTCGGGCCTGTCGAGGATGAGTATACGCTCATGACGGTCGACGAGATCATCAACGGTTCACAATCGGACGAGCACAGCTTCCCGGGTCTTATTCCCATTGTAGAGAGCTACCTTGACTCCGTGAATGTGGACGTACAGACGCGGTGCGAGCTCTCAACGTATCTCGACCTCATTCGTATGCGCGCCAGCGGTGAGCTCTGGACGGCAGCGAAGTGGATCCGGCACTTCGTAGACAAGCACCCGGGGTACAACCACGACAGCACGGTGACAGACGAGATCACCAAGAGCCTCGTAAGCGCCGTTATAGACATCGGCGATAGGGAGCAGGAAGGTATGGGTTGGAAAGACCTCCCAATCCCCGACGTAGAGCACCTACTCGGGCGGTTTAGAAGCAGCGGATGTGGAGGTTCATAGGCTGAGAGCCGGTCGGGCCAAGTGAGAGGTTCAGACTCCATGCCAGGATGACGTGATATGAACTAGTGGCATGTCGATGTCGTCAAGCAGGTCGACTACGCATGCCTATTTGATCGCTATGGCGTTATGTTGCCGAGGTGCATACACGATGGATTTGTTCGTTGGCGATTATTTTGCCCGTAGATTTCCCCTAGGTATATCCTATACCAAGCATAGACAGCGACTGATTTTAAATTTATCTTGATCAATTTGATGTATGGCGGCTTTCTCGCCAAAGGAATTGTGGAGTTATCATTCAAGTGACCGGCTACGTCTATATATATACTACTTGTACTTCACTGACCTAGGCATAGCTCAACATAGTAGTAGCAAGAAGATTCACGTTCTCAGGGTCGATACGATTAACTCTGAGAATATAGCGGCAACCACCAAGTCTTCTAGGGGCCCTGCCTGAAGTAGCTCGCTAGCTAACTTCCTGGGTCGTCGCCAAAGACGTCCTATGCATTGTTTAGTAACGGTGTTTTCTAGGATAGGGCCAAGTGGGAGCATCCATGCTACCTATCCAGCTCCAGTTCACTTACAGTTACTGAATTTCGTTGAGATACATTAATATATATAAATACTAGTTAGGGCCATCCTAGATGAAATAGTAGGCCTACAGTTACTTTTCAGATTAAACCTTTGGAAGCGAGATGTTCTATTATTCAGCGAACACGCTCCTTGCTGAAGTGAGCTGACCGGTCAGGACTCTACGTTTGCTAGTGACAGGTACTAGGGAGGTTCTGTAGTATAAGGAGACATTAAGTGAGAGAACAATGTGCTATTAGTTAGGAGCGACCTGTCCTCCCTTACCACTCCTGGTCATTGCAATTGAAATTTACGTCTAGCTGTATAGTCTAGTGCCTACCTGTCTTCTACCAGTTATCTTTCAGCCCACGATTAGTCGGTCCCCAGAAGCGTACGGGATGGAATCAAAGTAATTGACCTGGTTTCAAACATAGGTCTTCCTATATATAATATAGGCCTTAAGGCAAATGCTTCAACTACTCTTGATACTGGGATAAGCCTGCTATATAGGAACAATTACTACTATATTTTAAAGCCTTTAGTCTGTACTATTCGGTGTCTGTAAGTTTATGGGTAGTAGTTAAGATAGTACCTCTTTCGATCAGCGATAGACTATATAACTAGGAGGTAGGTAACTAATCCCTTACATTGGTAGGTACTATCTGCTATCGATTTAGCATTACATTTCTGGCTACCTTCTTATTGGTTTAGGTAGAGAAGGATAAAGCCCCTTGCCAAAGCTTAGGGATATGAGAATATGCAGATCAAGTACAGACTTACAACTCTAGTAGACCAATGTCACATATCCTTCAACCAGCCTAGGTATCCTAGGTATCTTTCACTCTGTAAGATAACGAGCGGTCAACCGGGAATTATAACAACCCGAGCGGCAACTGCAACTTGCTTCAATTATAGCATATTGTATCTAGTCTTATGTACCTAAGGTAGTCAGCGGGCTTGAAGTCAGATTTTAATATCGTCTCAGACTCCGCCCTTTAGTCGAAACGAGATCTAACTATGTGGCGGGCATGGCTTAAGTCCGAGCATCATCTGCGCCGCCCGGCCCGGATTGCCGAGCCATCTGCAGCGCCATCTTGGTTTCCTACATCGAGTCGAATTTAGACTCCATATTGGACGACCGGTAAAAGGGCAACTCCCGATCTCTGCAAGACGGTGCCCGAAAGCTGCAGCTCGCATTTCCCATTTCCCATCCTAGGGGACGTTTACCTAGTCGAGACGCTTTGCGCTCTATCAAGCAAAGCAGGTGGCGGCTTACGTGTTGTTTCAGAAGGGCGGTTCCCTGCGTGGAAGTTTAACTGGGCCGTGTTGTCTTTGATCACGTATGACTATGCTCGTGGCACAGCCGGGCCGGACCGCAAAGAGGCGAACAGGGAAAAACGAATAAAATAAAACATGTTTCTGCTTGTGATAATTCTTACTGCTGCTGTCTAGCTCCCCCGCCTCATGAGCCGTTAGGTCTCGGTCTCGTAATGAGAGACATGTCTAGATAAGTCAAGGAAGCTGTTTCGGCTAGGAACGGATCAGATCTCGTACAAGATCTTGCAGGACGCGAGTAACGTTTGGTGTTCCCTGGCGGGACGAAATAACGTGTAAAGATCCTGAAGATCATTCCTACGTGAGTACAGTATGCATATTCCAGGTGTGACTGTTTCGTCATACGACCAACTTGGGTGATATGACCAGATACAGAGTATGCACGTTGAGGTTGAGGACTGGTATTAAATGGGGTAAACATGGACTATTCTCTCTGGCGTTTTACTACTTAATTTATTTTTCCTTGCATACCCCCAGTTAGATACATCAGCACGAATCTATCGACTATAACAATACAGAAGAAGGGTAATATAACGCGAGGCTACTTAATCAACCTGTTAACGGCTCGCGGCTATTGATGAGTAACATAATATACTCTAGACCCGTCTTATTTTCATGCGCAAACACGCTGGGCATATGTCGTGAATCCCCAATATTCAACTCAATGCCTTACGCTGCGACAGGATCACGTTACTGGCGTAAGTAATACAGGTTTCACCCTTCCGTCAAGGTCCTAAGATCAATGAGACATCAAGGAAATCTCAGCCCATACGCCCAGATACAAGTTCGTATTGACAGAGACCACCCAACGACGCATGCGTATACAATTCGCAATGGGATTGACTCGTATCACCGGCTACCGACTTTGTCACGACTATCAACCCCTTGACCTTGAAGAGCCCCACTACGCCAGCTTCCTCTCTTGGGCTGGTTTGGTGACTTTTAGTGTTGAGTAGGATCTCAAACTCAAATGCGATCACCCGATATTGAGTCTGCTAGTGGCCGTAGCTCGACAGGAGAGTGGGCATCCGGCATCGTGGTTTATGAGAGGGTACCATGTAAGTCGAATTACACTCGGATCGAAAGGAACATGTTTTGAAAAAACACTCACCTACTTTTCCAAACATACCCCTGAGGGGATTTAAGTGGTCTGGTCTCGAGCAACTACCTACTATGTAAGGTAGGTAAAGTACCTGGTATGTAAATTTTCATTCGCCCAACCCCGTAGGGAATAGTATTTCTAGTTCTGGGCAAAGACCATCGTGATTGATTTTAGTGCGTAGCCATCCAATAGGGAAGAATCGAAATTGGATCCTGAAGTCGGCTATCTTGAAATTCCTAACGGAGGTGATAATAGGTACCCAATTATAATCTAGTACTTGATTGTACAAGTGCCGGGCATGAATACGAAAGGGTAAGGTTGTTTGCAGTAGCGTTACCAGCCTGTCAAAAGATGGCGCGGCACTAGGCAGTGACAGTGATTCCCATTACTCGCGGCGGTTACGAGGTGGATCTGGGTTCTCGTGGCGGAGTCAATATCTGACAACGCAGAGATTATACTAGAATAACTAGTACGAATAAGGTACACGGCCGTCGACGTCGGGTAGGCTAGGTAGGCTAGGTAGGCTAGGCTAGGTCGGCTATTTACCTAGGTACATGGTTGTAAATAAGCATTCCGGAGATATGCCCGCCACATCACCCGGCATAGCGGGCGGAACATACGGAAGGATGAAAAGGAGCCACCGGCGTGCAACTACGGAACATCGGATTGAAACTAGTAGCGGGCTGCATCTTAGATAGGTAAATGTAGACGCGCGGCGCAGTGCAGGGAATATTTTGTCCATTGACATTCTGGTCCCGGCCGGCAAGGCCGAAGTAGAAAAGCCGTGGATGTCGTCGTCATTGGCGAGATGGTTTAAGGAAGAAAAATTCGGGGCAGGCTTTTTTTGGTGGGTAGGATTGGTAAGATTAGATCATGGGAACATCGGCATGTTAGGTACATAGATACCTAATGTATTATGGGACGGATCTTACTTCGTAGATTGTGGATTGTATCGGATTGTATTGGTAGATTGGGTTGGAGAAAGCCCAAGAATGGGGGGGGGGAAGGGATGCTGTATCGTGTACTGATACTTATCTCCTACCTTAGGAGGTACCTAACAATGCAAGATGGAGAGTGGGGTTGATCTGGGATCTGGAAGGGATCTCGATTGGCAGAAATGGATGACTTGCTAAGCCACGTGGTGGCAAAGTACAGGTACTTAACCATCAGGTACCGCTAAAGGTGCTATAAGTGTAGTTATCTATATACCGAATGTTCCATATTATACCTATATACCTTCCATATCTTTAGGTATAATTCTATTCAACTAAGCTCCAACATGCACACATCTAGCGAGTAACAAAGACGCAGCCCTAAAGCCATGTTTCGTGACTCGCATATCTACCACAAGAAGCCCAAAGATGGTTATAAACTATAAACAAACATATAGGTTTAATATTAACTGGCATATAGGTAACTCCTCTTGCATGAGCCAAGAAAGAGATATGGGAAGCTCGAAGCGAGCCGAATAGTACGTGTACGCCCTACCCATCATAATAAATTTGAGTTGTCACCTATATTACCTATATTAATACTCGGGGCGTATAAGCCGAATGGGTTGGTTGAAACTTGACAGCAACATAGCTGCGTGTGTCTCTTTTTAGTTCGGCTCCCTAAAGTTAGCTCAAAGCTCCCCCGTTCGTGTCATGTTCGATATAGGATAAGATCGTCGCCAATTGATCTAAGAGTAAGTCAAGGATCGAGCCATGTCTTAGATTTGTACGAGGTGGGATGTGTAAAAAGAGGGACTTATAAGAGACAAGGCAATATAAGAGACACCATGCAGGAAGATAGTTGGGAAAGGAATACATGTAAGTGCATAGGATAGGGGCATAACAAGAGGGCTAGGCAGGTGGAAGCAAAACATTCGACTTCGTATCGTAGATTCTTTACGACTTGTAAGTGATTAAATATATGATTAATATTGAAAGGAACGATGATGAATTATGCATAGTCGACAAGTTGATAAGTTGACTAGTTGACTACCCTAGTTGACTACTAAAACCTAATCTCGAGATAGACACCGACATCTGACATCTGACATCTGACATCTAGCATCCCGTAAGTCATGATCTAAACTTAAACCTTCCCCGCGACGCATCTGTCGAAAAGACGAGATAAGCTTACTCCGACTTACCTTAAAAACATCGGACGAATCTTACGCGTGTCAAACTGTCCTAGAAGAAATTAACAAGGTTGAGTTTCAGGCCGGACGGAGTCCTGACAGAAACCTAACTCTGTTATCCAACCGGGAAAGACAGATCCAAGACCGAAATGGCTTGACAGCCGTCGAGATAAGAATAACCACGTGAAGCAGCCAACTTTGGCGAATTCTAATCTTCTATGAATAGGTACCTAAACTATTGTGTATAGGAGACCGTAACAAGCCACGTAACGCTGATTCATTCATATCTAGGAACCATTCGGCCCTTGGTCTATTCCATACCTAGGTACTTACACATCTTACTCGCCCCTAACGGAGAGATAATGCGTACCGTATAGTTTAGGTACATCAGAGGGTGAGATTTAAGATTTAGGGGGGGGGGGGGGAGAGATCGCATACCGATTGCAGCTCCTGGCCGATCTTGAGATGTAACTAACCCCTGCGGCGACAGAACGCACAAAGCAATTCGTGCCAACGCCCCTTGTGCGCCTCTACAAAGCTATGTAGTACTATGTAGAGCGACCAGACCAGTCCCGACGTTACATCAGACCTATTTTGAGATGGATGACAAAAAGTGCGGCTTAACGCACGGGGAGAAAATATTGGAGGGTGTGGCATGCGACTTGCCGCCCACCCGGCAAGAGGGCGAGTAGAGGTATGTATGTATGTATGTACTTCGTAGCTTAGTGGACTGTACCCGTCCTGTACTTTCGTCCTGTTCCTTAGAAACAACACGTCATGATGGGGTAGAGTGGAATAGAGAAATGATGGTTCTCGGCGTGAGAGTCGACGAAACACTATCTCTTCATTCCGGCCATAATCCCCCTCTCTCCCCCCCCCCCCCCCCTTTTTTTTTTTTTAATACCTGTAGAGGCTACGATCCTCCATCGGGATGTTTGACAGACAAGATCTAGTTTGGGGGGACTGTGCAGATCCCGCCTGGCCCTGCATCGCGGCGAACCTGATTTCATGCAGCCCCCTCTCTAGCGCATCCGGGGAACACATGTGGAACGGGTAGGTACCTAGCGTAGGGAGGGACGATGATGACCTGTCACCTCCGTCTACTATCTACTGATTGTTGGCCAAGCCTCTATTGCTCTCGCGCGCGTCTCCGTAGACTCCTATTCCGTCTTCGCGCATCCAATGCATTAGGAGCGAAGCGGGACGGAATGCAATCACCCTCACGTACATACATAGGTATATATATATATATATATATTTATTTATTTACATACATACCTACCTACCTACATACGTAACTTATAGCTATAATATGCTATGCCATGCCAACCACCGCAAGACCAAAGAAAGGAAGGGGGGGGGGGGCCTAGGCATATTGCGTCGAGGCGATGACGTGCGGAGGGCGACAGCGTCTCGTTGCAGCCACGTAGGGGAGCGGTCGAGCATCCGGTAGTATTATATATATGAGCCTCAGGCTCCACAACCTTAGCTGGGCGTAGGAAATCACAGCTGAGCAACTGCGAGCCAAGATTATTTCTTCGCTAGTGCTATAGTCTCGTTTTCCTGCCGTGACGCCAGCAGTAGTGGGTTCAGGAATGACTACCTAGCTCGACGGGCGAATGGGCTTCTTTCGCGTTTTCGTCCCGATCCTGTAGGTAGGCTTGCGACACGGTAGCCCAGAAGAGAGGGCTTGATGGCTTTTTAGTTTTCTTTGGCTGGACTACGCGGCCGTGTCCCATATGGGGAGGGGGGAGGGGGCCCGTCGTGGAAATGGTTAGCTGACGACTGAGTAGAGTTGCAGTGAAAGTAGATCTGCCTCGATGGAATATGATCTCGCGTTGATCCACAAGATCCTTGCCCGTTCATTTTTACCGTATATATATATATAATGACACTCTATATAATAGCCGTGTATATCTTTATGCGGGTATGATCGTGCCAGCCGCACGCGTAGACGCATTAGCAAGCAAAGGACCCTTAGGTCTCAGATCCATGTCTCACAAACCTACCTATGAGGTAGCCTCTAATTCGGAATTACCCCAGTGTTAGGAACTTTGATAGTTAAGGTAATAGGTACCTAAGGCAAAGCCACCGGGGTTTCTACTAGAAACCAGCTATGAATTCTCATTTTGTCCGGTCTTGTATCCTTAGGTACCTACATAGTGAAGCTAAGGCCTTGGTTACCTATCATACCAGCATGCGCATATAGCGACATCGGTTTAACGGTTCGAAGCGCATGTCATCAATCTGACAGGTCATGTCGCACGGCATCTGTGAAAAGGTCCCCTTCCCGCCGTATGGGTACCTCTTAGTAGCGGCAATCGCTTAGAGCGCCTCATCCAGATACATTCTTCTACTTCGTACCAAAGGTATCACCACGTACTACACATAGCAGGTACCTAGGTACCTTAGAAGTTACAGGAAGAGGGAAGAGGGGAGGAAGTTGGAAGATGATGCCAAGTATTTATGTATAAACGTATAAACGTATTAGAGCTACCGGATATAGTAGAATTAAGAGTGAGATAGGCTGAATAGATAGATACCTGTCATACGATTGCCTGCGTCGCGTACTACGTACAACAGGAGATTAGAAGGGCGCATAAGGAAAAGTAAGAGCGAGTTCTTTTCTGACTGCTTTGCTGATATTTACTGTGTTGCGATTATGCGTGGCTTTCTCTTTTGAAGCATTTAGCTGAGTAGCCGTGTTCTGTTCGATCACGACCACGACAACCCGGATATCAAAGGTTATGGTATTAACGTCTATATTTATACTAAGATTCCAGTAGGAATCCTATCGGGAATGCTACTAACGAGCTGAGTCTAGACAAAGTCGTCACTGTGGTACGACGGAGAGGTGAATAAGTCGGATCTTATCTACCAGACCAAAAGAGGACTCGCGTCACTATCTCTGAATATAAAGAGGGAAAATCGTATCCCTGTCTATCACCACATAACGGGTCGAGTTTTTTTCTTTTTGGTTTGCCCATGCCATCTCTTGGCTCATCGTACTTGCGCTGCTAAGATGCTAAATGTAACCTCCCATATATGTAACTCCACCAGCCAGTTCCCCATTGTCTGGATTTCATAAACCCACCCAGAACGTCAAATTGAGAAACAGCCAGACGCCAAACGATGCCCTGACGTGATCTCCCGAGTTCCTTTGCCCAGATGAGGGTATATACAACGAAAGTGACAGTAGCAACAATAGAACTGACTGAAAAGCGTAGCTCCGAATCGGGTATAATAATTAACACGTTATATGTTCCGGAGTAGGATACAAGTGCGATATTTGCTGATAGCTGCATGGTAAATCTCGGAAGATCGAGAAGGTAGATGTCGATGAAATTATTGACTGGTCATGTTCCAGAATAATGACCACACATCACCTTTGCCCTGCCCCTGAGAGGCTAGGACAATGAATTATTGTAATACCGCAGCTTTGGATTATTTGGATCAAAATCCGGATGCTGAACTTAAACGCGCTCTTCGACGGTTTTGGGTCGAATAGAGCGTTGCTCCATCTGGCGTTTCCTTTCGAGTTTAGCGTAATGAAGTCCGCATGCATTGCACAATGTTCTTGCACCGTCGGGTCCCCGTCGCCATTCTGGAGTATCAATTCTGTTGCAGCTATGACACCGACCAGGAGGTGCTGCACGCTATGACACGGTGAGTAATTTTAAATGTTAATTATGAGATGGACCGACTTACGCCTCGTCGCTTTTTGACCTCGCTAAGCCCGTATGGTTGTTTCATGCCATCGCCATACATGCTTATATCGTCATCCCCTTCGTACGGCCCCTTACCGCGACCTTCCCGGGCCTTTTCAGTCGCTAAACTATGTTGTACTATTTCTCGGAGGTTTTCGAGGGAACGCTTAATAAATTCTACATTTCCGAGCATGCTTGAAACCTCCTGGTCACTTGGCAAGCGTTCTGGGATGGGCTGCCCGCCGTGCTGCTCCGACGCAATCTTACTATACGCCTCAGCGAAATTGCAGACCGTTCTTGAAGTCCACACCAACTGCTGTATCCGTCAGCTACGACACAATGTAAAATCCAAAGGCGAAAGACTGACCTTGTTTAAACAATCCTGGTAGCCCCACGACTCAAAATGCCGATTTAGAGTAGCAGAATCATACCGGCTTCTATGCATCCCATACTCTTCATCGCTGTGAGGAGGTGGCCGTGATTGATCGTAAGGCGGCAAAGAAGGACCAAGATGATGAGGAGAGATCGGTGCCCCAGGTAGTGGGTATTGACCTGGCGGGTATGGAGGCGGAGGGTTCGCATGAGAATTTGATACCGATTCTGGCGGCTTAGCAGGATCGCGCTGCTCTTGGAACGCATATGTTGAATTTGGAGGCCCAGGAGGGCCTGGCGGTGGCCCGATATCTGATCGCTGAGGATAACGGAAGAACTTATCTTCATGTGCTGGCGGAACCGACCGTGATTCCGGTGGCGGCTCAGCTCTTAATGGGGGAGGAAGACTATGAGCACCGGCCAAGGTTGTAGGAGTCGGTGAATAATGACTTGGCTTGGCCCCCGAGAAAACTTCTGATATAGACGGGAGGGATTGCCGTTGGGCGGGTTCCACCTCATTCGGCGTTCTCCTACTCTCCCCAGGTGAAATCATGCCAGGCATCGGTGGCGGTGGTTGTTGATGGTAAGCGGGTGGAAATGGAGGCTTATGAGGATGGTATACGGGAGCTGGATTCATTAAAGCGGTGGCTGCCATCATTGGCACTTCGCGATGCCGCTCTGCTGGTTCTGGAAGTCGCTGGCTATACGTATCAAGTCTGCTAGCGGAGGAAAAACCACTGGATATGAATATATTGATCAACTTGAGTTCGACAAAACGATGCCGGGCGCGCTAGAGCGAGTAGCTCCAGATAAGAACGGACCTTTGCCTAGTGCCAGATTCACCCGCTTCCATAGCGGGACTACTACCAATGGCGGTGCCAAAATATCCAACAGATCAGCTAGGACGGCTTATGCATCTAAGCTGGCCGGGGCACTCGCGGGTGCGAAGTAAGTAACCCTAATAACAACCCTGCGGTTGAACTTTCCGATGTCTCAAGAGCTGTGTGGATGCGAAACTAGGAAGAGGACAAAGTCGATTCGGGATGGTTTCCGTGACACGATCCGAGTTCACGGCAAGCCTGAAGGAGTACTCTCTAGAATGATACGAATATATACGGAATAGCAGCGCAAATATGTTTTCACTATCTTTAGATCCCGTTTAGTTAGAAAGGCTCAGGTGTAAGTAATACAAATATAGTAGGGCGGGAAGAGTGATTATAATAGTGTGCCGTCTTTCTTCTTTGCCTAGACGTTAAGACAAGAACGTCTGGAATACGACACTAAATCGAATCACCACGAGTAGTGGCGGCACGACTTTTGCCCTTAAGACATTCTTAGAAACAACTCTTACCTTAACCACTAAGTGGGTCTGGAATATAGCCCGAAGACGATATTCTGCTTTTGATCTTCGGATACGTGTATCGCTGTGGACGTCTCGCTAATATACTCCGTCTCAGATTCCCGAGTAGTTGATGTTGCTTCTGAAGGGTGTCCTCCTCTTAGTTAGGTAGTCTAAAATATATCGAATGTTGCAACAGGGCTTCCGGGATACTGTATCGTACAGAAAATAGAACAGATGGGTAAAGTATCCAGCAGGATTGGAGATGACGTCTGTCTATGGTAGGACGCGGTAAGCGAACCAAGATTTCAGAGTGTCGATATCTTCGGGGTTACTTAGTCGTGACAATCGAATGGGGAGGAAGAGGAAGAGGAAGAGAAGAAAAAGGTTCGAAAGTAATGACGAAAACGCAGGCGACGTGTTGTAGGTATTAAGAGACTTCAGGTTCAGAGAAATAAGCACAGCAGATTGGAGCGAGATGTATGCTACTACAGTATGATGTACCATACATATGTAGATGGGCAAATAAACTATGCGTAACTAATAAGGAACACTAACCTGTGCACGTACATAACCCAGGACACCCCTGTCTGGCCATTCACTACCTCAAGGTATGTATCATCTGTACACTACGTGCAGCAACCACAGTATGGTACGGAGACTTCGACCTTGGCTGCTTGGGTCGCTTGAAGTGGGGGAGACGGGGGCACGAAATATGTAGTCAGGACAAGGGTAAGAATCTACAAGTCAGGGCTTCGCAGCCAGTCAGTTGGTACGGCGGACCTTGGCTTCTGTCAGAATCCTAGAGGTTAGGGAAAGCAGAGATTGCCTGAGATTCTGAGCCACTCTGCCACTCTGCCACTCTGCCACTCCCCTTCCCCCACCTTCAACTCTGAGCCTTCAACATCGCAGCCAAAACCTCGCAGGCTCATCGAAAAAGTGCTGTGGCTGCGGAGATAGGCGTGGGTGCAATCTGGCAATACCCGGATAAGAAGGCACATAAAAGGGTAGAACGACCACGTTCAGATGCTAGTGATATGGTCGGCTATGATGAGCTGGGAATAGTTAGATGACGATCTTTTGTTTTTCAAACATTATGGTAGCCCCAGTTGTATGGGACTTGTGGGCGAATCTGAACGCGAACGGATCGCTCCCGAAGGCCCAAGTCTTAGGGACCAATACAATATAGGTATAGCACCTGGCTTGCGTAGGAATAGCGAGTCCCGAAACCTGTCAGGTCACGCCATTATCCTCACAGCGAAATAAGGTGGCACCACTTTTTAGCAATCCAGGGCTGCGTACGGATCCGTATGTAGACATGTAGACGGGTTAGACGGTGAAGGTTACGGGGCTCTTTGGTGGCGATGGGTCCATCGACTAGCATCTCTTAACAACCTTTTGGCAGCTCAGATCGAAGATGAGATGGCGGTAGACCCTAGAGGATGACCAGGGGAGGGGTTCCGCAAAGGGAGTGTGCCTGATTGGGGAAGATGGGTATGATTCGGTATGCCTAGGTACGCCTAAGGAACCCGACCATCATGACGATCTCTCGGTGACAATCCGTAATCCAAGAAGGATGCGGATGTTTTAGAGGAGTAATGGCACCAACTGGAAATATGATACCATAGTGTGTGAGATGTAGATAATTCGGAATCTGCTGATAATCTAACTTACATCATACATCTAATGCAGAATTTCGAGTCGAACAACTTTGTTCTTGGGCGACGAAGGACCTGCGGGTACCCTATTGACCTTGGTAGATATGTACAAGGTTCTAAAGGAAGCTGCAGGCGAGCATCATTGCTTGTTCGGCGAAGAAGAAGAAAAAATTTTGTAAGATTCGGAGACATGGGGTGTGGACATGGGGATGGGAAAGACGGGGTTTAACGAAGAGAGAGCATGGCGAGCGAGCATGGCAGTCGTCCACTGTTGCATGGGCTGAAGTTACCTATTATTACCATTATTACTACCTTAGGTACCTAAGGTTAGGTACATTACATAGGTACATAATTTAGGTGTACAAAGATGTAGGTACGTTAGGTACGTTAAGTACGTTAGGTACATCAAGGTACCTTAGCCACATGTATGTATTCCGTAGATGGATATCCAGATGGATCTCTACTAAAAATATGGGTCTTTATGGGTCGCTCCTTCGCATGGGTTTAGCTGTCCACTGCAGCAGTCGAAATCTACACTACCCTTTACTTTAGTCTGGTGGAGAAGGTTGACAGGAACCAGGTATGGCCTTGCTGCAAGATGCCGAAAGTGCATGTACACTTGGAGTACCGCTCGATCCCTTTTGAGGCTACACCTGAACTTTTTCTGTTTATTTTTTTTCTGCCTACGTGTAATATATTAGCTATGCATGCAAGTACTTAAGACGCATCTAAGTTTACATATATATAGGTAGGTACCTACCCCCTACATATGTACGTTCTTAACTTAGCCTGTCATGTGTTTCTCTATGCGTTTCTCGACGAATCTATTTTCTTATTTCCATTCTAATACCGCTATCAATCGTGATTATCTCTTAAATCATTACATAGTAATATAGAAATAATGTAGTTACACTACACTATTAAGCCCAAAACGCCCGACGCCGCGCATTAAAGATTCTAGATCAAACACGTATTCATTTATTTTATATGCTACAACTACATTTGCTTATGAGGGAGCATTTAACTTGCGGTAATTAAGAACTAGGTTGCAGCCGGACATATGATATCTACCTTAACGTAAAGGTAAAACCCCGTGTACCGTATAAATATCCTTAATCCGGTTGAGATAAAGCCTTGCCGGAATGCTTTTGTGGGTCGGACGGGCTCAAGCTTTTCATGGAAGTCTTCGAGTATGTTCTCTTTCAGACACATTCGCGGGAAACAATCCAAGGTGATGAGGAGGTTCGCTGAGGAAAATCCCCGGTGTGTGTATGGGCAAGATTAAAATCAGATCAGATCAGATAAATCGTAGATTGCGATAACGTTTATGTAGTAAAAGTGCTATTTAAGATATGTACTTCCAGCATACATACATATTTAAGTACCTAGGTACCTAAGTATAGAACATACATCTTGAACATTGAGGTTGACAACTTGTGTTGCCCGCTAAATCCTGCCTTTTTTTTCTGTTCGTTTTTTGAGACACAAGACGCATATTGAAGTAGATACATACATATGCAACCGTTAGGGTCGGGAATACATATCGGAAAATACATCTAAATATTAGAATAGGTACGTACCTCCCGTAGCGTACCTACATGTAAGAGGTACATGTATATGTACCTAATATAACAGGTAACTCGGTATAACAATTCAAATACATTTGCATTCAACCTTTACTTGCGCGCCATATATCGAAATATATTTAACTCTTACTCTTCTACTCCAGCCTTTTTTTTTCTTTTATTAACTCATACCAACCAACCATCAATGTTATTGCCGATAGAAGCTAACGTCATCTTGTTGCGAATACATGATGATAAATATATGATAATTAATACCTAAGGCATCTCTCGCTGCTGTTGTTGTTATCAGCCAATCCAAGATCGCCATTCCATCCCGGGGTTTCGGTCAGATTTGGAGAACCATGTGGACAAATGGTTCGACTGCGGTTAGCGTGCAATTAATCGATCAGGACTCGTTCTCGGCTAGATTGCCTGCGCCCCCATGCTACTAAACATTTTTTTCGGAGATCTCGCATTCAGATTGGCTTGTTTCGACAGATTAGCGACCGATACGCTGAAAGGTAACTTGATGAGTTGAACCGCCCGGCTGGAATCAGTAACGGATATTTAGAACACTTGGGTATGTATGACACATTCCATTAAGACGGCTTTGTTGTGCTTCTCTACTTAGGTAGACGTGTCCGTCTGTACGCTGTCGCGAGCATATTACCGTGTAGGCTATCGATGCCGGAAAATTGCGTCGAGTTGGAAATTTAACAAAAGTACAAGTCAATTCCCGAGGTATTGGTCCTGCATCTCCGCAGTCGAGTCGAGACTTATCATCAAAGATCTCTAGACTCAATAAAGCTAAAGTGCAAAAGACTTAATATCAGTCATAACATTTCTCTAATATTCCGGATACTTTTAAACGCGCTACTATTTTGAGCATAATTCATTATGCGAAATACCTGCAATGACTACGAGTTTTCGCATCACAATGCGTACCTTAAGGTAATTTGCCGGCGTTGTACACGACTGCGATGGGTCCCAATTTACATGCTACTTGGACCAAATTGCTATGCCTATGATACCCCCCGGGCAGGCAAATCACACTCGCGTGTACATTTTTCTTGTTAGGTTTCGATCAGATTGCGGCAGGCTGCATCCAACTGATCTTGCACGCAAAACTGCCGAACCACAATGTGCAATGACTAACTCTTCACGGAATATATCTCACCAGAAAGACCTAGCCTCGCAGGGCGAAGATCCGATCTTCGTGGCTGTACAAGCAGGGTACAGCGAGACCATCCAACAAGCTCTTAGCGCTGTATGCCGAAGGAAGGCCCTTACTGGTTTATGCCCAGGTGTGTAGTTAGGTTGAGCGAAATATGGAGCAATACGACTCGACCATCTTGCATCTCGGATTCTTCCCCTGAGTAAATTTGCATAACTCGCAAATTCCTATCCTAACTACCTAAGTATAAGGGGAAGAAGCTTAGATTAGAGCGTATATAGGTTTCGGTGCCCAGAGATGCCATGTCTCCCGATGGATTGTCAATGATAGGTTCTGTCCAGCCGGAGTGTTATACATACAGGATTGTGCTTGTGAGTCAAACGAAGGACGATCCTCAAGGGGTCAGTCAACTGGTAGTTATTCTTGCGTCATAACACTGGTCTCAGTCTTTTTATGGTGCGCGTGACGTTGAACATATCAACACGAGGTCCGGACGCAATGGAAGAAGCACAGGGCATGTGTTTACGACTTCGTGTAACGTTTATGCTGGTAAACAAACCCTCCTGGAGGCGGGAACACGTAATAAGTCACAAATACTATCTTAAAAGAAGTTGGTGCGATCTAGAAACTATCGGGTATATCTAAAAAGGGAGAAAAATTCCAGATCGATGAATCGAGACCAGATTTGTGACCACCGACAGGGAACACCCCTCTCCAGCTACGCGTTCGTTCCATACATTACCTTCTTACATAAAAAAAGACATTACCGATGTGATACTCTCCTGTCAGCACCATATCGCATGCATCTATTAATGTATGTGTTTTTTATTATTAATATAAACTCGCTACTTATCAGCCTGTCCAGCCACGACGACAGGCCCTTTCCAGTTCATTCTATTCATACGAATACATATAAGTGTATTCATTCGGGAACCCCGTATGGTATGTACGAGTTGCACGTGGACGTCGTAAAGTAAGCTAAGATCGCCAGTTCAAACAGTTGTCCGTTCATATGTATTTGAGGGCTGGCCTGAGCAGCCTGACAGGATAGGGCGTTGTCATTGCCTGGCTACCTCCACTTAAGAAAATACTCGAAGCCTGCAAGCGTGAAATACCCTGCTTGAGTACTCGAAGAGGCATCCCCTACTACCAAAAGGAACCCGCCGGTTAGGTTCTCATTGGCGGAACGAAGTCCTACAACTTTCACTATGTTGACTTCACACGCACTAGTGATAAATTATTAATATATCCCAGGTCCACTTGGTGAAAATGGTAGAAGATACTACTTGGCTACCCTGTTCGTTCATCAGTTCATGAGATTTTGAAGCTTATTAGTAGCGATATGGACGACTTGTTCCCACGAAACGGGTACGGGTATGTCGGCGAACTATCCGTTCTACATACGTACCTACCTATCTACACATCAGGTAGGGACGGTGAACACAATGCTGCGCTGTGCCATCGAAATGACAGGTAAGGCTAATAATATAAGTGGCCCTTTTAACGATCCGGGATTTGCTCTATGTACTAATCTCGGCCAGTATTCGGGATCTGCTCTAGGAGAGCATGTGGGTCATAATTATTACACAGGCGAGAGGTGAAAGGGAGAGGTTACGACGTATACTATGTACACTAGATCTCCCATCCACCGCCGTAACGGTCCCTGGTCAGCTTGTGTGTTTGAATCATTCGAACCCCACGCGCGGAGGTCCCTAGTCGACGTTAGAAGGTCTAGAAAAACTAGAAGATGCCCCAGACTGCCGGGTTTACATCCGATTCAGGAATTAATATCCCTGAAGCCGTCCCAAATCGGGGGCGATCGTCATATGCGATAGACCATATCTCTTTTCGGTTAGGAGTTTGAGATGCCTAGACTAGATCCTATGTATCATCTAAGTACACAGGCGATTAGGTTGACAAAAAGCTTTACACTCGATGAGATCTGGTAAAGAGATCATACCCAAAATACCCGGGAGGCCTACCCTTTAGAATATTATGCATATTACTTTTCTCATCCTCTCGACCACAGCTATATCGAACGGCTACGCCGGATTGTTCAGAGCGCTGTGTCCTAGAAAGTACCAAGTAGGTAGTATCTTGCCGAACACTAGTTTATTCTCCTATGTATGAAAGAAATGAATGACTCAGCTCAACATCCGGCAGGCAAGATAATGAGTCGTGCTTCGTCTACGTCCACCAATAGCATCTCACGATGTATGTCATTTTGTGGACACCATGTGCTAGGATTGCCTTTCGCCGAGAGTCCAACTCCCGGAGAAAGCTTCATCAAGAGCCTCACTCTCAAGATCACGTTAGGGCCAGCTGTCAAACTCGCAGCAACGCTGCACGACGTCGGAACTGGTGAAATTGTTTGCTACGAACCACGAGGTAGGTATGCTAACGTTAGGAGCTCAGTTAGACAAGTTCCCCCGGTGATGAGGCGAGCTTCCAACGTCCTAGCGTTGCACCCGGAACCTATGATAGGATGAGTTAACTTCCGCGCTCCCCCGATCCACCAACATTGGTTGCGAGAAGTGGTACGGTGCAAGCTCTGGAAAACTGGGTGCCTAACGTCAGCCATCGACCCAAGACCACGGCGTAATCTGGATCCCAAGGCGGCCTAGATATGTATGCAGACCACCAGATCTGTCTCGCCCTCGTAGAAGGATTATTTCTTATTCTTTTTCCTTCTTCCTTCCGCTACTTTGGTACCGACCGGGGTCTTCCGTTCTTCCAGCAATCGTCTTGACCGGTACCAGACTACCAGACTACCAGATTTGCTGGCGTTTCACTTTCATGATGCCCCGCGCCCTCCCACGGGGTGTGGTTTCACTGCGAGGAGCCGAGGAATACATACATACTCTCGTGACGTTGATCCCTCGTGCTCAATAGTGTGTGTGCAATCATTATTATAAGGGAAAAAGCGTGACCACCATCATCTACGTGCGAGAAGCCATACATTGCATTCTCGGATCTTGCCCCCGAGCCAGCCATCATCTTGTTATACAAAACAAAACAAAACAAAACAAAACATTGCCCAACATGCATAGCGCTTTGTAAGTTAGTACCATTACCGTTCCGTGATCGGTTTGATACATCTCAACATCCGGCGGATATTGAAAATCGCTCACTAAAGGATTATGCCATCCATCATGACCAGTCTCGCACGTGTCGGGATGAGCTGGCAGATGACCCTTCGCCTACCTTTTTCCCGCTTCATATCTTCAAGGTAAATCGTTTCCCCATTGAAATAATATAGAGTCTTATATCATGGTAAAAGCTACCTAGGTAGGTATCTAAGATTTAAAATTATATATGATGCTCAAATATAGACTTTTGCAGCGCGATTCGTGGGCGTAGACCACCTCGTGTTTCCGTTTGCCAAACACGTCCTCCTAACTACCTGATTAGGCTGAAGGGGAAACCCTTCTTTTTTGGAATCTGGATCTCTGGCCGCGAGCCAATGATACCCAACGTGTATGATCGCCTGATCTTATAGTAGATCTAGCGTGGGGCGCTTCCCGTTTCCTCATAGCTACCACCCTCTTCTTATCTCACCATATAAATGGTGTCGCAACGGTGGCCCATTTAGGTAACCAACTATCCGATATTGCCTTTCTCTTGGCCGGATCTGGAAGCTGAATCGGCTTGCCCTGGGTATGCCTGCTGAATAAGGGGTGCTTGACTCAGCCGAATTCTACGCCAGAAAACTCCATTGTCTTTATCTTGATAGATTACATCCCCATACGGTGTATGTCGATTCGTAGGGTAGGATTGTCTAGGCGTAGGTAATAGACCTCCATGTCCCTCATTTCTGCTTCTGTAACCTAATCCCCTCTTTAAACGACCTGGCCATTCCTCGAATGCATGTATGCAATGTATAATGATACTGATACTGGCTAGCTCACCTCTCGGCGGTGCTGCCGTGCAGAAGCTCTTCCGGCCTCGGGAGTCCCGTTGCCGCCAGCGTTGCCGCAATATGTTTGTTGCATGCGCTCTGAAGCGAGCACCCGGCGTACCCTTGCGTTCCTCTCGGATGACTTAGCCAAGCCAATCCAGTCCCTACGCTATCCGTCCATAGGCGAGCTTTGACCGTTACGTATGTACATATTGTCGCATTAATGCGCATACATACTTCGCACATAATAAAACTACGACATATCCCGCTACGACGTCGCCTTGCCCCGGTCCTATAATATCCCCATCATATTGTATGGTACGGATAGCAAGCAGTAGGGTTCAAAGCATGCAAATTGTTCTGTCATCCGCTTGCCCGGGTGTGTTTTATGATATATCATTTTTTTTCTCTTCGCAGGGGAACAAGCATAAATTTATATGGTTCTGCGGTGGGCACTAATTGTTTCCGTGGCTCAGGACTATTGGATGCAACTGGTGAATACGGTCCACTAGAGGGCGTCATGTACAATCGTACAGTACAGCATCGTATGTAGCCGGCAGGTGTCGAGTGGGTCGAACGTATCTTGAGTTTGAGAGTTGGGAAGCTTGAGACTCCTCTGTGTAAGAGGCAAGGCACTACGTAATCAAGGCCAGGGGCAACACAAAGTCGACAGATGATAATACACTAGTAGTAGACCAGTTAGACCAGTTAGACCAGTAGGCAAAATCCGGAGGTGGCCGGGCACGTAACCAGGTTGCCCTCTTATGTTCTTCGATAGGGCCTTATAGCACCTGAAGCCAAGTCTTAATGAATCTAGGGAATATCACATGAGCTTTCCTTACCTAACACGATGGAACTCTCCCAATGCGACGCTCGAGAAACTAAGAATGCGACTCTGTGGCTTTGGACCCGGCGATCACTGGGGGTTCCACTATACCCACTGCATGCTTATCACGGCGAAGGAGGGTGACAGGGAAGAAGACAAGGGTATCTAGGGTATCTAGGGTATTCAGGGTATTCATGAGCTCCTATTGGCGCAGCAAACTCCGGTGAAAGGAGTGGTTGTGAGCGATTGTTGGAGCCTACCCAGCCTACCGCCCACCAGATAATCCCAGAGCCTGGTCCTTGAATGAATTAATAAATTAGATCGGGACCGTTTTCTCCCTGCCGCTTCTATTATGTAGATGGATGCATTGCAGGATCTGACTTTTAACTCAGTCCTCCATACAGCGCTCTCGCCTCGCCTGGGGTCAGGGGCTAGCTACTCTCATAGGCGATCCTGGACTAACCAATAGCCTCCCCCTTAAGTCATCTCAAGTCATGGAGCGTCGGGCAAGTCTTCAGCAGCCGGCTTCCTCTGCGGGTACTCTACTATGCATACATCTGATATATCCCCGGGGTAGGGGTCAGCTCTGACGTTGTGTTCTATAGCCGAAGCCGAAGGACCTATCGTCGTAAAACATACCATTTTGTCACTTATCACTTTCCCACGAAGTGAGAGGTTCAAGAGCGAACGGGGGTGAGTTGTCAACTACTGCAAATCACTGGTATAATTCTAAGGAACTATACGTGGTACAAAGGCCGCTGATTAGAGATGAGTGCTACCACACTCTTGATTCTCTAATCACCGTTCCGCATATCGGGACGCACGGTCTTTACTTGGTCAAAATACCTAAACCAGCATCTCCTATGTAAACCACGCTGGAAAAGTGATCGCCGATAATGTTCCCCCCCCCCCCGATTCAATGTACCTATGCATTTGTATCGGTACGCTTGGCTTATGCCGTAATCACCATCAGCAATTCTCTTTGCTGATACCTCGGCTGCTTGCGGATGAGAAAGCTACACGTACGACCGCCTCTTCCTTATGCCAAATCTTTACGTTCTCCCGTTCGAGATATCTTAGATCACGATCCTATGCATCGAGATAATCTACCTGAGCTCTGGATCCCCTACCCGTCCAGCATGTGGTACGATACTTATATATAAATTAATAATTATGTAAGATACTGACAACATTGTCTCAAGCCGTTGTTTCAGCCTTACTGTCAATATAGCCCTTCTGTTTACTACCCAATAGAATTCCTCATACATCTTCATCTTCATGTATGTCTTAACTTGCCCTCTCCAGCCGATAGGCGCAACTACGTAGCCAAAAGAACATGCAGATTCTTCCAGGTGGGCGCCTTATCGCTACCCATCCTATATTCACTATTATACCTATCATATTCACCTACCTAGAGCAGGATATCTGCACAAAAGTGTATAGCATATACAGCGTCTTCGTTGCACTCATGAGTAGGTAGTTACGCCTTCGTATCTAATTTCATCTGTTTCGCGCATAGATCAGCTTTGCGCCGCTGATCCTATCACCAACCTATGAATTGCCTACACGCTACGTGATCCCCTAAAGTTCCCGTCTCGTCTAGCCTCGAAGCGTGCAGGTGAGCAAGGGACAGACGGTAAGATGCAGTCAACCGAGACAACCAACTAACGAACCAACGAACCCCGGGCTACTTATACACAACAAGCTATACGCCCTGCTAGCCTTCCATGCAATGCAATCGTCGCTACAAATCCACCAGCGATGTAACTGTCGAGACTCACAGTAATCCGTTGCCCTGCTGGACGGAGTGGCGTTGAGGTGGTAAGCTGACCATCAGATTCCCGCGGCCCATTATCGAGGGTTCGGAAGAAGGAAAAGGGAGAGAAAAGAGACCTGTCGTTTCATTTAACTTTTTTGGTCTGAGCAACTTGACCCGATCTCTCGATTTCTCCATGCAATCTTGCAGGAGGGGGCGCCCTTCAATGATCTTATTGCCCCCCCTCTTCACCTTTTTTTTTTCCCGCCGAGTCTCGCAAGCCAATCCCAGTCATCCACATGCACCACCGTAAGCGGATAACGCGTGCGCTTCGGGTGGTCGCATGGTCGGCGCTCGATCTCGAATCATCTATCTACATTGGCTCTGGTTGGAAGGATCCCGCCTTTCCACATACCTACAATATAAGAAGATAATGACGCAGTCTTGTGTTTCGCAATCTATTGCGCCGACAGCTGCCGCGACGATCCATCCTCCGGGGTACGCGCGTGAGTGGCGACGAACAACGCCGTATATCCGGACGGGGTCGTTCTGGACCTTCTTAGATATCATGTCCTATCCTTCTACAAACGTCCATCTGCATACGCCGAGCCTTCCCCTGTGTCGTTGGCGATCTGCTTATACATACATACATAGGTAGGTAGTTAGGCTTTTTGACCGGTCTACCTGAGGGATAGCTGATATGTGACAGGTCTTCTAGGTTGCCTCGGGTAGCAGTTAGACGGGCATTAGGTCTCAGTTCTCATTGAAGAGAATTGAGTATGAGACCACCACTAGGTGACGTATCAGTAAAAATGCCATTTTTTCATACACGGGAATAGCTCTATGCGCAATCTTGAATTACCACCTGGCTACCACGATTAGCGTTTACACAGTAGCTTGTACGTGACATCATACAAGATATGAGCTCTCTTGGCACATCTTAGATTCGGTAGTTAAATGTTGCTTTGTTGAAACCTTTCCTTGAGTAGGCGGAGACAAGGCGGGCCAGTTAGAAGTCCAGCTGATCGGAACGCATCAGGTTAATTGCGAGCTGCAAGCTGCAAGCTGCAAACTGCAAGCTCTAAGCTTTTGTGTGGCGCCGTGGCGATGGTGGCTGTCTAGGTATGTATAAGTCGAGCCTGAGTCATCATCTATTACTCCTACATCCCCGTCCCGTCCTCGTTTACATAAGAGAAGATATAATACATCTAGTACACTACTAAGGGGAGGATGTCGTACTATAGTAGACGGTTTAATAAAGGCACCTATCAAGATAGACCCCTTAGTGTTTACTTTAAGTTTCCAAAGTAGAAGACCCCCAAGTAGAGTGACGAGGGGGTCATTGGTAAGCCCCCCAATAGATGAAGCTCTTTACCCTGCGGGCATATCTTTAACATGCTGTGGGTAGCCCGCAGGAAAGACCTCCCAGGCCAGCTCTTGAGAAGAATAATTAACCTCCACGTGGCCTAGCCTTATAAGTTGCGTCACAGGAGATAGTATACGGGGGTATACTACCTAGGTAGTATATTAAGTGCCTACCTACCTAGGTACCTAGGTAGGTATGTACGTCTATATGTTTTACCGTGCTTGAGACGGTTAGTCGGAAAATGACCTTAACAAAAACGGACAAACAGTAATCTCTTTAGGTGGATAGCCGCCCCTTTAAGTGTTTCTTTGCAAGGTTCGTCCAAGACATTTGGCATTGATTTACATGTAATGCCCATAAGTAGTATTCCGTGCCGTCGCAATCTTCAAGGTCTCTACGAAGTTGGATACTTAGTTCCAATATAGTATCACTACAGAGTATTTATCATAGGTACCTCAATTACCTGAGAAGCAAACCAATATCTCACATATGGCGCATCTACGTCTACTGACTCACCTAGGTTCCACCTGCCCCGGCCGTCTCCCGTATTATAGTGGGGCCGGCCGCCGGCCGCCGGCTTTCTTCAACCTAAAATTATTAGTGACCCGGGTCATAAACTCGTCTTACTTCGGACGCTACTTCGGATTATACATGCCATAGAATACGACTGACGAGAGTAGAAACAACATCGTAAATGGGATATTTGAAGTTTAGGTCAAGTCTATTACTGCAGATGTATTTCAGGAGAGGAGGATATCGCATACACAACTTCTGTTCATGTTGTAGGCACCCAGCACAAATTCACGATGCCCACCTTATCCGGTCTTTGGGCTCTCTGGCAGCAATTCTTCCCACCAGCCCCCGCCTTCACGGAAAGGGATGTTGGTTCCGGGAGTCAAGTCGGCAAAGTCTTTGTCATCACCGGCGCCAATTCAGGTATTGGACTCTCTCTCGTAAAGCTCCTCTATCCTACCGGCGCCACCATTTACCTCGCAGGACGCTCGCCCATTAAACTTCAGGCTGCCATAGCCGAAGTTGATTCCGCCTTGCCCTCTCCCACAACGCCATCGAATCTTAAATCCCTATTTCTCGATCTCTCCAATCTAGAGACAATCGAACCAGCAGCGGCGTTGTTCGCAGCGCAAGAAACGCGCCTAGATATCCTGTGGAATAACGCTGGCAATGGATGCCCGCCAGGAAGCGTAACGAAGCAGGGCATCGAGGCGCATGTAGGTGCGAACTGCGTTGCTCCGCTGCTCTTCACGCAGGAACTCCTACCGATGCTCCGGGCAGTGTGAGGATTGTATGGTCAGGCTCTGCACAGATCGACATGTGCGCGCCTCAGCGTGGTATCGACTTCGCACGCATCGAGAAACCCACCACGGTCACGTATGAGGATTATTATGTTGTACTCTGGTCTGTCTCCTGAGGTGAGCGAAGATTCTAACGGTGCGTATATCTGGCCGTGGGGTCGAATCCGGCCAATTGCGCGACTGGATATATTGAAAGCGTCCGAAGGCAAAGCTACTGCGTTCTGGGAGTGGTGCGAAGAACAATGGAAGCAGCATGTTTAATTCAGTGTATAGGACCCAGAACATTCTTCATGCTACACGCATTAGTATTAGCTTGCGGTACACCACGCCCTTTTGGTATTGCGCTTTAGTTACCTAAGGAAGATAAGGACTGGGACGAGACAGCAAGGGAAGTGGCTGCTGATACCAGGAGATTAGGTGTTATACTAAATTATCAATGGCCAGTGACGATATATTAAGCTTGAGGATATAGAGCAAGCGTTTCAGAGCGTTTTAACGTACACTCATAGATATATTGAGAAGAAAAGGCTGTGAGAGCAGGAAATTCTATCAGTATTAGCCAACTTGTGATGGGGTTATCTATCCCCTTACCGAAAGAATGCCCGCGGAGCATGATATCCGCATTATCGACCTTCAACAAACAATACTATCTGAAGTTACTTGCCAAGAAATAACCCGAGGTCGTGACGCTCCATTGTGAAATGCTTTCAAGTCCATCCACAGCCTTGTGGAGAGCTAAGGAGAGCTTCTGTTTATAGTAAAGGGAAGTGTTCGCATAGAGATAGGCGTATTCGCGGAGTATGTGGTACACGTATACAGAGAATATAACACTTCTTTAAATAGACATGTCAATCAATATTATAACGTAATAGAAGTTATAGAAACGAATGACTGGGATTTTTAATTGGGTGTTGAACCCGACATGTAGTAAGAAATAAAAGAGTGACTATAAAATATATACAGCTTCGCGGTAACGATATGACCAAGGGCTACCATGGACTAATAAATGAATGTTCTTCATCAATATACCTTATTTCCCAACAAATTCCCACATTCTGATTCATATCCCTGGGTAAATAGGAGTGAGTTTCCAGCTCTTTATGAGTGTGCACCAACCTCATCGGATCCGTCAAGGTGTATGGCCTCCCAGCTATTATGTCTCTAGTCATGTCCGAATTTGATATTTAGCTGGACATAGTTATTTCGGAGAAATTGCCCATATCGGGGGATATAAAGTAGAATATCCTCTTACGTCTTAGCCCAGTGCCGTATATGAAGACGGAGAGACGGGCTACCGCCGGATCAATCAACAGACAAAGGCAATCGGGAACTGGGTGATCGGAAGTCCGCAAAGTAATGCCAAAACCTAATATGACTACTAGGTACCGATAGAGCATTTTGTAATGATAATAAGAGTTGGGATGAGCGATGTTGTTGCTACAGAATTTTACTTGCTGTAAGAATTGTCACAATTTAGTTAAACCATTAAGCGTAATGTTAGGTGGTTCGCCTATTCTGTGATGATACGGAATGAAGCCGGTGTTTAGTACAAGCTCGAATTGTAATACAGTTTAGATAGGAGGTAGGTAGGTACCTCTTAGCACTGGGATAACTTTGTAAGTGCCTTTATTGATCTTGAATATGGACGCTGAAAACATAGACAATAGGAGCTACCTACTTTAATATTAACTTGAAAAAAATATAACTATAACCTTCATATTCGAAAGTCAACACAATAGAGTTATCCTCATGAGACGTACTTAGAATTAATTAGATCTACATACATAACAGGTAGTCTACTACCAATGATCAACTATATGTTAAGCCGATTGCAGATTTTCCCCTGTTAGATTTCGCACCACACAAGCGACCTACATCGGGGACAGCTGAAAGATAGAGGAGTAAACTAACAATAGGTTGTTGACATGGCATGACTTGGCTTCGGTTTATATCACATTACAGCCAGTTTCTAACTTCCTAGATGTTCATGTTCCTCCGTTCGGAACCCTTGGTTAGGTACCTAGTTAGACCGTCTCCAAGTTGCTTGCTAGGGGGCCGTCTCACTCCTCAACTTCACCTTTACTTTCATCCTATTAATTAACTTAGTAAACATATAGTTATTTACCGAATTACCTACCTTAGGTACCTCCTAACCTAGTCCAATGGTATCGATTCGCTTTCCTTTCCTAAGACCTATTATAAGTTCCCAATAAACGAACCGACTCTCTAATATCATACTCTCACTACCATATACATCAAAACCCCTCAATCACCAGGGACCGACCGCATAGACAAATCATCAATGCCCCAGAAACCCACGTCAAAACGCTGCTCTACCCAATCAAGCGCGGATCATATATACTATGTATGTATGCCGTCCTCCTATTTTCCCAACCCTATAAATACATATTTTCTTCGTCATATCTCTTCCCTGACCCCCCATATCACACAATTAATTACACAAACACGATGCCTATCAATAATAAAAAAAAAAAAAAAACTAACCCAAACAGTCGTGACATCTCCCAAATCGCTCGCTCGCTGATGAAGTACCGCTAGACCAATATTGAACCAACCATATGGTACACTCCCGTAAATAAACACCAGAGCTCGTCCAAATGCCAATCTAACTCCAATCCCGCCGCCTCGCTACATCAATACCACGGCAAATAGACGGGCCCCAAAGCATTCGCCCACCTCACCCCTGCGCCCCCGCCAGGAAGAAATCAATCTCCTTGCCCTGCCCAATAGCATGCTCGTTCTCCGCAAGCTGTTCCAGCAAGCTCAAGAACGGATCCTTGTCCTCCCCGGGAGCGGTGGCCGGACTACCGTTGTGGCTGCCTGCCCCCGGGCTCGGGACCGCGGCTAAGTGCGACGGCGGCTTGCGGGGGTCCTCTTCGCCGTGCCAGGGCGTGGGGGAGGAGAAGGTGTTGGTCGGTACGGTTCCGAACATCGGGTCGTAGCTAGCGACGCCGAGGCTGCTTTCGTTGTCGCCACTCGGGCTGGGGGTCGCGTATTGATACGACGGGGAGAAGGGGACCGCCGACATGGCTTCTATTTGCGACTGGGCTGGCTGGTAGGATGCTGGATTAAATCCGGCGGTAGCGCTGGCAGCCTGATTATCGACCATTTCGCGTCGTTGTTGTATTGATAGGGTAGTACTACTGGGCATATTATCTGCGTGTGGAAGCAATGAGCTAGAGGTGTGGATCATCGATGATGTATGAGGGGCTGTAGAGAAAGAGAAATGCCGAGGATGGGCGCCAGGGGTAGGCAGTCCAGGAGTCAGGGGTCTGTTGTTAGCTGAGTTAACTGGGGTTAAGCTTCTTATGTCGGGTCGTCTTTGGCCAAGAGCAGTATTCTTTCGCTTTAGATTTGGCCGTTCGAAATCAGTATTGATACGCGGCGAATATAAATCAGGTCCCGAGTAGGTATCAGTGGCGAAATTAGTAGCGATATCTGAAAGGCTAAGATTCGTAGCGTCGAACGTGAACGGACGACCTCCTGGCCTACTAATAGTCGAGTAGCGGTCGAAGAAGTCTTCAAGATTGAAAGCCGGGGAATACCGCATTGAATTATTAGCAAGACCCTTGACTAATTCGGCATGGGCACTGTATATGCTTTGCAAGGTATCGCGTTGGTGTTGCACACTTGCCCAAGTATAACTCAGCTCGCTTAGTTGCTGCAGTTCTCGGGATAGGAACTCTGACGATGATGATAGAACACCCATAGTTTCTCCCCCTCCGTTCTTATTGTAATGTGTTCCATGTATATGGACTGTACCTGCGGTGCAGATACAATAACCAACGAAAGCGGGCCATTCGATGGATGGCATCTGTCTACCGAGCTCGACTAGCTCAGCAATCGCATTGGCATGCAAGAAACAGATGTTCGTGGCTTCTATTTGCCAAGATTGATGTTGGCCCGTTCCAGCCAGTTCCGCAAGGTCAATTGGGAGGAAGGGTCTGTATATAAGACAATGAATTAGGTGGTAGACGAGTTTTCCGAGAACAAGAACAGTCGAATCAGGTTGCCCGAAGAGGGTATCTACACTCGAGAAGACGTCGGCAGTCCCCGAGGCCCATATATCGAGATCCTGCCTGATTTTGGAAAGTTCAGAAAGGGCGTGCCAAGGGAAGTGGGAATCGCCTTTTACACCTCCCGCTGCAAGATACCTATTTGTAATTCCTAGAATACGGCTGATGTCGATGAGCATTCCGCTGCTCCCCTGAGACTTCCTGCCGTTACCTTGTAGGTGCTGAAGGTTCGATCCGTTCTGAAAAAAGTCTCCTTCGACAGGCAAAGTGGATGGATTCGGAGACCAGCATGGAAGACGTAGAAGGATAGTCCTGTCGCTGATAAGACAGGGGCGTTTTGAGCCACATGTCATGAATCTATCGAGGAGATAACAAGTCCAGAACAAGCGTCTTCTCATTTCACGTTCCACAGCTGTTATCCTAGCTTGTAGGTTTACCTCCCGATGTAACTCAAGGGCTATGGCCATTCCGATGGCAATTGCTTGATATGATAATTAGTTTATGAGTCTATAGATTGCACTGAACATCGCCATTCTCATCTGGGGGACTTACTTAGGAGCATATATGCCTTTTTACCCTTGCCTGCTGCCGTAAACGCAGTGACGAGGAGAAGGAGAGCTTGAAGAGCATCGATGGATGGCTCGTCTGCATCAATCCCACCCCTCGATCGTAATGCATATTCCTCACTCAACTTAGCAGCGGACTGACATCCGCTAGGGTGCGTTGTGTATCTAATCAAATCTTAGTACATACATGCTTAGGAGGTACCTAAGGTAACGGGATGGAAGCGAACCTAGCAGCGACAGAATAGATGGCATATATTAAGTAACTAGGCAATTGGTTGAGTTGTAGCCGTTGCCGCACCGACGATTCATCAAGGATATGGTAGGGTTTCGCATGGAACCGGGAAAAGTAAGTGTCAAGGAGCGTATCTATCTGTACGCCAGGGGAGGGCTCGCTAGAAATCGTAGGTGAGTATATAGCAGATTCCGAAGCTATCTCTGTTGCTCGAGAAATGTCTAGAGTCGGACGCTTTGATTTTGGCCCAGAATCTGAATCGTCTGCTGCCAGTCTGGCACCAGGAGACGTTTCTTCCGTACTAATATGCGGAAGCTTTTCAGTGGTTGGTGAAGCATCGGCCTTTCTGTGATCTTTGAGCTGAGCTTCTAAACCGTCTACCCTTTTTAGCAATGCCTCCAATACATCTGTCTTGGGGCCTCGTTTTTTTGGTATAGCGTCTGTAAAGATCGAAATCAAGGTAAAATTAGCTCCAATGTTGGGATCTATCATAAAGGGGCTCTCCCACGGGCGAGAGAAAGCTAATTACGCACCGTAGATACAGGGGCATTGGAAAACTTGGCAAGCTTCGCAGGATGGACGCATTCGATTGCATTTAATCTACACGGAGAATGCCGTTCGTTAGATTAAGATCAAAACTGGGCGAATTGGATTCGATCCGGCCGATGTAAGGAGCCTTACTTTCCGCTTCCGACATGACTTGCAATTCATTGCTTCTCGTGGCTCGTTGCCCATACGGCGACCTGGTAATCGCTCGATGCCGACTTGTGGCCGCGACATGATGATGGGTTGAATTCCGGGGAGAGGTGCGATACTCATGATTACCGATTCTAAATGTATCTCCTCGTTTAAGGGTTTCTGGAGGCCGGAATTGGGACTGTCGTTGTCGAATCTGCGCGTCCAATCCCTTTCTCTCTCTTTCTCTTTCTCTTTCTCCTTATCCTTCCTCTATAGAGATAGAGTTTCTCATTGAATCGTAAATGAACCTCTCATCCTTATCCTTGACCGATTGCCGGCTACTTAGTTTGGATCTCTGTGTTGATACGGTGTTATAGTGTTCGTTGCATATTGTATTGTACTTAGTAGCGATGTTGACGCGCCCAATACTACTACTATTTTGCTAGAATTTGGAGACATGGAGAAATATGTACGGCGGAGAAGGACTAATAAGAAGAAGGGCTCACGACCGCGCAATGCATGTTGAAATTTGTGGTCCTTTATTCAGATGGGAAAAGATGGGGCATAGTTTATGCGGAGAGACGCTGAAGATGTGGGAGACGGCTTGTGGACGATTGGGGTTTAGTGACTGACTCTTTACCGGCCTCAGCAAGGGCCTGCTTCTGGCACGATCCTGTTCATTACCCACTCGGCTCGTGAAGCCCTTGTCAATGCGGGACCTGACGGGGTAAACTGGGGAAGATTACAGGGAACTGAAAGGGCGACAAGAGCAGGGATTTTGGATTGGCTACGAACTGGGACCAAGCCGTCGGAAGGCGACCAAAACGGGGTTCTTGCAGACTTCATTCTCGGCCCATGTTAATAAGAGGGGCCGCTTGCCGTTACTACGGTCTTGAGCTTAATGCTATTTAGCTAGGTTCTTGTGCTGTGCTATACGCAATGGGAAGGACACAAAAGGAATACGGAGGAGTTGGTAGTAGTAGTAGTAGTAGTAGTAGTAGTGGTGGTGGTGATAGGGGTGGAGGAGAGCTCTAACTCTTCGAGAAGTATGCCACGTGCTAGAGATGGCGGCATCAACTGTTGCGCGCCAATAGAAATCTATCCCCATCGACCTCCCTAATTCTGACTAACAGTTCTATCCTGGTAGTTGAAGCCGTAAAAGCGCCGACTCCGCTGCCCTCGTGAAAAGCCGTTTAGAGTTATCGATCCTCGTCGTGGAATTTCCTAAGTCTTATGCCCATATTTTCTTTATCGTACGAGCGAGCTTTCCACTGGCCAATCTTAAGCGATTTATGGGTGGATGATGCCACATTGAGAACTATTTTAAGCTGTTGTCCAAGTCGGATGTATTGTGGCTTGAACCACCTTAAACATAACTCAACCAAGCACATGCTAGTTCCCATCAAGTCTCCCGTTTGAAGGAGTTTATTCGTAATTTGGTGCTGCGCAGAACCAGAGACTTCCTGGAATAACAGGAAATGCAGTCCCGGTTGCCCAACTAAGATTCAAGACCGGTACTAATTGGCTTGACCTTACTTATGCTGGCCCCGATGCAGGAATGTTGTATACCAGCATGACCCCAGAGTCATGAGAGTTGAATATTGACCGCTAATGTCAGAGACACTAGTCGCCTCTGATGTATGAAGCTAGACCTGGTGGCTGACATGGAACTACTTCATTCTACAAACAGCTAGGTAAATAGTTGGAGGCAAATATGCAGGCACACGAGCTCTTACATTATTCATATCTGCGCGTTTGCGGTTGGTACATATAGGCGCATAAGCTCTGGATCTTAACAACTTCCCCGCGAATGGTCTCTACTAGTGCTCTAAGTTTAGCTGGCTTACTGTTTCGAGACAACAGGACGCCGGGTGAACTCGCGATAGGCTATTATTCCTCCAGGCTAGTTGTGACGTGCCGGAGCTTCCACTTTTCTTTTGGGCTAATAATAAACTTGAGAGCTTCCAAGTATGTATCTTTCTCTGTCGGATTGGACGCCATTGTTCCCGGCACCGATGATGACGATGACCCCGTGAGACCCACCCCGAGATATCAGGACGCAGCTAAACAGGGTAACTAACTTATGTAGCCGCGTTGATACACCGGGAGTTGGCGGAGCAGGAACAAGATATGTAAGTATTCGTTACGAGAAGGACTGTAAAAGACCCTAGGCATTCATCCGTTTGAACTAGGTAGGTCTAACCGGGTTCCTGAAGACGTGAACTCGAAGCGCCCATTCAGAGACGATAGCGCTTGGTGTGTTGTCTTGCTGATACTTGAACCGAGTCCGAACGGCTCCTCATAATAATTACAATGGCTCCATTGGATCTGGGGAATTGATGCCCTGTTCGAGGCGGATACCGACAGCGTGGGAGTAGCGGTGCTAACCGGCGGGACCCAGTAATCATGCATCCATATGTCAAGAGTTGGGACGGTTTAAAGGTTAGGGAGTACCCGAATAGATGGCAGTGGGTCGATATATCATATCTAGGCGCGTTTGATGTTGCAAAGCCGATCGTAGGTAAATTATAGAGCCAATCCGGTCCATGTTTTGGGATTCTGTCATCACGTAGGCTTGTACAGGGTTTTCGAGGACATCTCGTAAGATGCAGTTCCACGTCATTGGTACTGCGCGTATCTAGATCGTAGATTGTGTGGTTCACGATCGTGACGATGACACGTGTGATACTAGATACCGGATGTCTTGTTTGAGTTGAGGCCTCTTAAGACTCATCTCGGAAGGAGACGCGGGTATGTATTCCGGGAGTTGGCAAAGCAGGGGTGTTGCGATGTTTAAGGTTAACATTCAGTACATTAGGTAATTAAAATTTAACGTTAAGGTATGTATGTTCAAGATGTTCAAGATATTTAGGGCCCGTTGCTGTAGAAGCCGGACCGGGTTAATGCTCGCCGCCAGAAGACCCGAGTCCACTTTGTGCCCCTCTTTTTCCCCTTAGTCTAAAATATTATACAATTACGGAATACCTAAGGTGTTCTAAGTATTTAACGAGGTTATTTGCATTTGGAAATACCTAGGAACGGATGTTTATATGTTTATTTTATGCCCTCCAAAAGATATGCGGGCGTCTGCTTTATTCTACATACCTCACCTAAAGTACAGGTACCTAATAGTATCTAGAACGCACACACATCAATTGTAAGAGCCAATACTTGTATGCAAAGTTATATACTTGAGGATGCATGGAACTAATCGAGTTATCCTATGAAAGTGATGCTCGAGTATACCTCTAACGTAAAGTCGCATCGGCTCGTAATGTGAACCAAGATTTTTACAAGGAACAAGATTTATGTCTAGAACAGCCCCTTGCTTTAGGGTATGTAATGCCCAGTTCCCCGGCCACAGCCATTTAGGTTAGTGACAGATCCGGTCCCTGAATAGCCTGCTGGCTGGTACTGACGTGCAATATTGACATGTTGCACCTGCGTCGCACATGTCAGAAGTCGAACGATACCCTTATTTTCTCTTGAAAACGATAGGGCGTAAATACGTCCCAACACACCTTTATCACGAACTCGGACTCGGGATAGATGCCGTGGAGCATCAAATTCTCTCCACATCGTCTCGATGTGGGTAACCCTTTTATTATGGGCCATGGCTGGCTGCATGCGGCTTCGGCTCCTGGAGTGCCATCTCGACTTATATATCCTGAATCCTGATATTCAGGCTCTTTTAATTGAACGACTTATACCGCATGCGGGTATAATATACGAAACATACGAAACATACGAAGTACCCTGCCGGACCCCTACAAAACGTCTGCAGTATCTTTAAAAACTATTATCATCCTATGCGCCGACTCAGGTACCCGTAGGCTATATATCAAGCCCACTGGAGCATCGTATGAGTTTATATTAGTCTGAGTGTATCTGCAATAAGCCGGTCTTAACCGCATAGCATAAGCGTCCATTACTCAGCTTTTGCATCTCGATTTATCAAATTTCTCACCTCGCTGCACTGGGCTTGACTACTCATTTCAGCAGCCACCCGGAGAATTGTTCGGGTTCCAACGCAAATTCGGCATTCACGAAAATCACCTCTAGGCTTTGGTAAAAACTCCGAGCTACTATAGTGTGGATTGACTCTAGCACTTCGGCATCAACACCTAACGGAAGGAGTAGGGTAGTACACAGGCGTAGAACAGGAGACAAGGGCGTGGGGGTTCAATGGCATCTCCAAAGAGTATGTGGTTACATATGCGCACTCCAAGGTTTCTATACTCGTCCGGCGCTTTAGTTCGGTATTAATGAATCATCGTACCTAACCAAGTATAAGCGTAGGTTAAGCAATACGAGCATAGTATTTCTCGGCCTTGGATAAGCCTACCCAATTACGAGAATACCCAGGCATGCTACACCGAATACCCTTAACGGATGGTTTCGTAGCCCCTTGGTTCCGTATGTCGGGACTACGTTCTCGGAAGAATCTCCAGTTCACTTGAACTTGTAAATACAGAGAAACGGGATGAAGAAAGGGTGTGGGCAGCATACTCTGGAGAAGACGCCTATATAGAATTTTTCTAAGTAGGTCTCCGAGATATGTCCACAACTGGCTGGCCTAAAGTCAGAAGAATTATATCTAATCGCATCATACACAGTTCGCCGGTAATCTGCATATATTGAATCCTAAGCACTATGCATCTAATATCCTGCCAACTCTCCCCGGGGTATATAGGTATATATATATGATTCCTTTAAAACATTCCCTGGCCGCCCGCAAGCCGCACAAAGCTGTAGGGTACATTTTGCCCGACGAGCAACCTAAGAGTTTCTACGGTTGTGAATGCTGTCGTATCTGCTACGCCGTACGCGGCGAAGCCACTCTGTTCAGCAACCGCGCTTGGGTCTCCTTTCCTCGGTCCATCGGCCAGGTCCAGGAATACCTTGCGAATCTGCGTGGACGAGCCTCTTGAGCCTCCAAACACACGCACAAGCATCCCGACGATATTGGATTTCTCGGGTCCCAGAGCAGAGATGATTACGAAAGGGCTAGCCTTATCACGCACCATCCTCGCTCTTTGGAGACTCTCTAAACTGTTGAAGGGCTCGACTTCGAGGCCGCGGGCTAGACTAGGGGGTGTCTTGAAACCAACAGTATATACCTTACCAATTCGAAGCGCTTTCAATGCGTACATAGCTGACGCTGCATCGTCGGAATTTGCTGCCAGGACAACTGCCGCACGACCAGAGTAAGCTGAGGGCGCAAGATCACGCGTCAGAGTACTGACGATGCCACGCCAATTTGCGTTATCAAAAATTAGTGTCGAGCTTGGTGGTAGCCCGTTACAATTGCCGATGCCAAAGTTTAGGGACGTGTCAACACTCCGGTCAGAACCTGAAGGAGTGGCGGGAGGTGCTGAGGATGGTGGAGACGACCGAGATTGAACAACGATGGTATCAACCATACCAATCGTACGAGCAGCTTCAGTGAGTGATGGGCCCAATCCATTATTGAGTCTCGCAAAGAAAGAGCTCTCATACATGAGACTTGCCAAAGATACTGGCGGACTCAAATATGCCCCGCCGAAGGATTTTTGATTGCACAACGCCTCCACGCAGGTAGGTCCCTTAAGGTGTCTTTCGACAACAGCAAATTGGTGTGGTAAGCCAAGCTCGTTGAAACACTTCTCGTAGAAGGGCGCGTGAGGAGTCGCAATACGGGAGAATGGGCTACTAATTCCGTAGAGACTCTTCTTTGGAAGTTGGCCAAGCAATGACAGTGCGGCGTTAATCTCAGCAGCACTCATCTGACCTGGCGCTGCAATTATCGGAAGAAGAGGGTGGGTGATAGGTGTGAAGACCTTGTTTAGAGTTCTCGAGAACTGACCAGTTTCACCCATATTGACGGCTGAAAGGGGGGGCGAGTCTGGATATTCGCCTCGAATTTTCGAGCGGAAGTATTCCAACTCGAAATTTTCGTTGTGATCGTTGATTATTGATATCATTTTTATGATATCAGCAAATTTTCGAGACTCGAGGAAGATAGACTCTGCTTGGGCCGAAGGCCATCTGAATGTGCCAGAAAAGTCGTGGAACGCAGACATAATACGACTGCTCCCGCGTTTTTCGTACAGCCTCCGACGGATATGTTCCGGAAGCCAAAGCTCGACATCGATATATTCGACACCCCACTGGATAGCCCGGAAGAGGTATTCGTAATACAAGTCGGGATTATCCATCGGAAACCGACCGTTCTCCTTCGTACATCTTGTCGTGAAAATGATGGGCAATTCTGTCCTCTGGCGCAACAGCATAACTTGTTCCCCAACGTAACTTAGACTAGGTATCGGCGCAAAACTACCATCATTTAAAGGTTCTTTGAGGAGATCGACACGTAGTTCTACAGCGTCAGCACCAACTGTGAGAATATCTATGTTAGGAAGGGCTGCCCGAACATCAGGAAATGTGGTCGAAATGAAATAAGTGCGCGGCTTTGACATTAATGCGTCATGGTGGTTAATCTGACCGAGGGTGAAGGAAATAAAGCGGGCTAGGTCTCGACGTGAGAATGACGCTTCGGGATACAAGAACTCGTAGTCGCACTGCGCAGATATATAAGTGTCCGGAGGCATCCCGAGATTGACGCAGTGAGCATTAATCGCAACAACCGCATCTCGATTTCGCGAAGAAATATCAATCTTGGCGCTCCCTGATGATATTCCAAGTACCAATTCTTGCTCTATAGAAGTTATGCCCTGAAAGCTGTCGGCCATGCGATACGGTTTCCCTAAGACGTCTGCGAAAACTGATACTATGCGCTCCTGGCCGGGACCATAGATGATAACAGCCGTTCTAGTATCGCCTTTTTGCAATCCGGTCGTAGTCTTAGACCCCTTCATAGCTCTCGGTCGCAAGTTTCGCTCTATATCTATTTCTACGGTTGAGATTGATGCGCCGGCATTGTTAAGCGGGCAGGCTGGCGTAGGAGCCTGGTGTAGCTGTTGGACTGTCGCCATACTGCCCTAATAGACGACGTCCCCGCGTTAACAGAGGTAGATCTCTAGGCTTGGGGAGTGATTTAATTGATCCGAATGACCAGCGATATTAATACTATGAACGGCTGAATATCGGGATCGTCTCGGGCGACAGGCTCTTCTTCATGGCAGACGTGCCCTTGAGCTTACGTTCGGTCGGGAAACTTGTCGTGTGAAAACAACGAGCATCAGCGCCGTATTGGTAGAATGATATCTAGGTACCGTAGGTATTTTGTCCGGAGTTATCGGCGAGTTATGAATAGGTCAACTCATACGGCCTTATAAGGTATCGTAAGAGACATCTTGAGGTTCGAGACGAAGGTAGATATATACAAGCCTCCACTCTTAGAAAGCTGAAAGTACCTATTGAGGTCGCAAGTGGGAGGCCACGAGGCGAAGCTACGAATGCGGTGATTAGAAAACCAGCCAAAGTACCTAAGGCTCGGGAAAAATTCCCTAGTGCTTCCAAGTAATTCTTCCGGCCACTCAAATGCAGAATTATCCAGCTACGGATCAGCGCCAAATCAATTGAGGCGAGAGCCTCGTAAGTAGAAGGAGTAGAAGGAGATAAGAGATGAACCAAGGCGACTGCAGGCATTGGTGTTTAGGCGAAGGAGCTAAAGTACCCAGGTACAATATTTCGCCGAATTACAGGCTCTTGGGTGTAAATTCCGGGGGCTACTATGCCGCTCGTAATGCCATTGGTTTAGAGGTTTCTGGGGGTCCCCACTATTTCAAAACCCGACCTGTAAATTTAGCCCGGCATCCCTGTCCTGTGGAAGTTTAAGACTTCCATAGTTAGGTAGTGTACCTAAGGTAGGTACCTAACCTTAGCTATTTTCTCCGCGAGCTTGATAACGTGGATAACGTGGATAACGTGGCAGAATCTACCTATTAAACGTCATTTTTTTCTCGAGTCCCAATCTTTATAATAATCCCTCCCCTCATTAGTTTGCTAGGATTACTCTTCGGATAACCCTTTGGGGCTTTAAATCATAT
The DNA here is from genome assembly GCF_022478755.1 of Daldinia loculata. Taxonomy (NCBI): domain Eukaryota; kingdom Fungi; phylum Ascomycota; class Sordariomycetes; order Xylariales; family Hypoxylaceae; genus Daldinia; species Daldinia loculata. The sequence continues at coordinate 220,016 of NW_026054886.1, forward strand.
CATTTGTCGTTCCTCATTATGGAAAGAGTCGTAGCACTACTTTGAGAGCAATTCCTATATTGTTGTAGTTACATAACACTTAAATAGACTTGATCGCTTTATCTTATTAGGTACGTTGATATTATCTCATCTCATAGTATTCGTCATAAGTTTCTAATATATAGCAACTAGTCTCAAGTAAGTGTCAATTGTATATTTATGGAGTTATTACTTGGAATCTTAACCTTCAACTACGAATGTAGACATCAACCTAACATGCCCAACACGTCATTTGAACCGATCAATTCCAACTGCGCAAGTTGAAAGGTAAATCAATTGAATTTTTAATTTATTAAATGTTAAAGAAAGATTCAAGTGAATTATATATGTAATTATATGTGCCTTTTTCTATATAGCCTCGTGTGTCCCTAGCTGCATGTCGGAAAACTGACTTAATAAAGTCGCCGGTTCTACTCTAACAAGAGAACATTCAAGCACATCCCAACAGCCCCGTAATTATTGCCTAGATAGTTGCTTAGTTGTGGAAACTATATGGGCAGTTCCTAGCATTATAGAACTAATCGCAATGCGACCTCGGTAGAACATCCTCCTTTAGCAGAGTTGCATTGAAAAATGCAACGTGCGGTTTAGTAGGTACGAACATACCACAGCGCAACGCCTGAAAAATATATAAAAGTAGTACCTCCCAGAGAAGACATAGAGGTCTAATTAATAAACAATCTTAATAAATATGCATTGTCGAGAGAATACTATTATTTATTCTTTTTGAGCCTAGAAGATACCCATCCTCCTAGTGTACGAAGGACCCCTGGATGATCAATATGAAAATGAGAAACACTCTCCTGTTCTGTGGCTTGTTACAAGCTAACCTAGCATGGACGGGTGTTTCTCCGTCTTTGAGCGAGCTAGATACCATTTCGGCTACCGAACCTTTACTACAGAAACGAGCAGACTCTTTCCAAAATCCAGTGGTATATGAAGACTTTGCCGATAATGATGTCTCTGTTGGTCCAGACGGATTATATTACTTCTCTGCCTCCAATATGCATTACAGTCCAGGTGCTCCGATCTTAAGATCTGGTGATCTTGTCAACTGGGAACTTATTGGTCACTCTGTGCCCAGTCTTGATTTCGGCGAAAAGTATAATCTGACGAATGGCCATGCATATAGAGGTGGAACATGGGCGTCCACGATGCGCTTTCGTGAGAGCACTGGGCTTTGGTACTGGATCGGCTGCGTTAACTTCTGGTACACTTACATTTATACCGCCAAGGACGCCACCGGGCCATGGACCCGCGCGGCTGTACTCCCGGGCGGCACATGTTACTATGACTGTGGCCTCCTTATCGATGACGACGATACCATGTATGTCGTATATGGTGCCACGGACGTGTCTATAGCCCAGCTATCTAAAGACGGACTCAGCCAAGTAGAGACCAAACACATCTTCAGTGCCTCTGATGTAGGGAAAAATGGAATTGAAGGAAACCGCATGTACAAAAAGGATGGGCTCTACTACATCCTTGACGACCATCCAGGCGATATTACCTATATATGGAAATCCGAAAGCCCCTGGGGTCCCTATGAGAGCAAGATACTAGTTAACGGTGTCAAATCTCCAGTACCTAATGGCGGAGCTCCGCATCAAGGAAGTCTCATTCAGGCGTCAACAGGTGACTGGTACTACATGTCTTTCACATGGGCATATCCAAGTGGCCGTATACCTGTTCTGGCTCCAGTCAAGTGGGGTGATGATGGCTTCCCCTTTTTTGTTGCCGACGAGTCTGGTGGATGGGGTTCATCTTATCCGGCACCACTTCCTCTCAAAGCCGTCCAAAAATGGACTCGTACTGACACTTTCGATGACAGCACCTTAGGCCCAGACTGGGAATGGAATCATAATCCTGATGAGACAAAGTACAAGGCTGGCAATGGCGGGGTGACTTTATCTACTGCGACTGTGACGGACGACTTGTACGCAGCACGCAACACCCTAACCCATCGCATTCATGGAGAGTTCCCCGTCGGTACTCTTCAAGTTGATTTTACTAATATGGCCGACGGTGACCGATTTGGCCTTGCGGCTTTCCGGGATCGCACTGCTTATATCGGTATCCATCGTGATGGATCCAATTACACATTATCCATCGTGCACAACATCACGCAGGAAGAATCTGCATGGAATACGACCAACCTCGGTAACATAGTAGCAACAACAACAGATATCCCTAAAGATAAGACAATTTGGCTTCGGGCGTCGCTGGACGCTCGAGCGAGTGGTAGTTACGCGGCCAATTTCTCATACAGTATAGACGGGCAAAAGTTCACCCAATTAGGGGAACCTTACACGATGTATACCAACTGGGCATATTTTATGGGCTATCGCTTTGGCATTTTCAACTATGCCACCAAGAAGCTAGGTGGCTCGATTCGAGCTTTGTCTTTTACAAGTGCGTAAAGTCACGAATTCGAAAAAGGGAAATCCCATAAATACCCGAGTTCCCGAGTTTTAGGTACAATTAGTTATTATGCTCAAATCTTTTTATTTGAGGAGCCTTATCCTGATAGAGACGCTGGCCGTGATGGTTTTTTTCTTCTACCGTGCTGTATGTGACCTACATTAGGTACGTGCATACCTCCTATAAGCTACGATATCTACATGTAAGTGCGTCTACCCAAGTAGTATGTTCCCGCACGTACAAAGTCATAGTGTTACAAGGAGCCCAGCAAGCGAATATATCTAAGCTGCACCTGATGATTGGTCAGTAAGCTCCTGAGTGATATCGTCAGATGGTGTAAATGGGAGTACATAAATGGTTCTTGCTAAAGTAAAGTTCGCCCGTACGTTGACCATGAAACCCTACTCCATTTGATGTTTGACAATGACATCTTAGTACTCAAGGTATTGCTAGTGCGACATAAATTAAAGATGAAGCTATCACGCCAGGGCTCGGCCTTAAGTTGGAGCTTTTTTTCGGTTTCTTTTTCCTCCGTTACAGAGTATGGGGAGATAAATGTAGAATAAATTATAGAACATAACACTACATGATATCGTTTGCTATACCACCTACATATATACAGGTACCTAACCTGGTATGTAAGTGAGGTACTTGTCGCCTGTGTAACGCCCGTTTCCGGTATCTTTCTCTTTCACTTTACATAATCAATTTTCATATAGAACCGTTTTCATTTTCCTGGATTGTAATTCAAGTATATTATCTATGTTCTTTGTTGAATACATGGTTTAAGCAGCTTATGTTAAACGTAGTTCAATAGCCCATTGTTGCCCCCAATTGTAGAACTTGAAGAATACACACACATTTACGAGAACACTAAAAGTAACACATCTAGACTATGGCAACCCCAAGACAGACGGTAGGACCGAGGCCTGTGGGATCAAGTACGCCGCAGCAGCAGCCGATAGGAACACCCTCTACACCCGCTACACCCGCCACACCTAGAACACCACCCGGACAGCCGGCACCACAACCAGCACCAGCACCAGCACCAGCACCAGCTCCAACTCCAGCTCCAGCTCAAGTTCCTTCTCCTGCTCCTGCTCCTGCTCCTGCTCCTGCACCGGCACCGGTACCGGCACCGGCACCTACACCGACACCGCAACCAGCGCCTCAGCCAAGCCAGACTAAAAATGTCCCCGATCCTGATCAACTTGAGAGGGAAAAAGAAGCCAACAGAAGACAAGCAGAAGCTATACATAAACTTCAACAAGAATTAAAAGCTGGGAGGTTGGTAATATGCGTTGGATCTGGAGTAACTCTACACGCGGTCCCTAGCACCGAGAGAAGACGTATGGGAGTATGTGACCCAAATTTGTTTTCTTCACAGCGTGACTTAATTGTGACTGGGCTTTGACTAGGGCTTCCCAGGGTGCATAACGTAAAAGATTTATCCAACACTATGAAAAATCCCCTACTAAGAGAATGATCTAACTTTTGCCGTCTTCTACATAGTGGGGTGGTCTAATCGAGAATGGATTTCAATATGTCGAAGACCAAGCTAAGCAAATCGCCGATCGACATAGACGCGACATCGAGCGAGCGAGAGAATTGCTGAGCCTCCCGGATCGGACAATGCAGGACCAATTCGAAGCCATAAACAGGCTGGAGGGGCTTTTTACTAAACGTCCCGATCTTTTTGCGGGTTGGTTAAAACATCAATTCCACTCTTTATACGACATCACTGTCGACAGAAGTATTCTTGACAGCCTGAGACAACTTCACCGGCATGGTGCGATGCTGTTGACTACTAATTATGATGACCTACTTGAAAAGCATTGCGGGATCCCTCCTGTCGGGAGGTCGGATGAATATGACCTAGTATCATTCCAACGAAAATCTTTTGATGGCGTTTTCCATCCTCATGGTCACTGGAGGGATCCCGAAAACATCGTTTTGTCTGCACGACATTATCAGGGTACGTTAGATCTATCCCAAGACGTTGATTCCCCAGGGTGCTTGAATAATTCGATGGGTAAAGTACCAAGTTAACATATTATAGTAAGTTAAATAAATCATTACTCGCTCTTGACGATATTCTACAGAGATCATTAGAGAATACGCTCACTACCCATATAAATATTAGGTTTTGGAAGCTAACAGGACGTTTTCTTATCCCATTAGGACGTGGTCCAAGACGAAGCAGTCCAGGAGGCTTTGATGAATATAATTTCTACAAGAACCATTTTATGGTACGTTGAATGAACACCCAATTGACCCTTCGTTTAGTAATTCATCCGCACCAACTAACATCTAATAGTAAGCAGGATTACATTGTTGTTCCCTCCAAGTAATATTCTTTAGGAAAGTTGAAACTAACTGACATGATTTTTGTTTTTTCGTGTAGTCGGGTATGTATGAGTAACCCTGGGCTTTCCAATACTGTGCCATTCTTTTCTTTCTCTAAGTCCATCCACAGCAGCTAACATATGGCAGTAAGTGGAATGATCACTATTCCTACAAATTCTCTCCAGCGTCTATCTGGATGATATAGTTGTGTAAGAAGCCCTGAAAGCTAACATGGCATGTTTTATCCGCGCAGTCGGAGCAGGCGGAGGTTTAGATGACCCTAATTGGGGTCAGCTTTTGCGTTGGGTCGGGGAGAAATACCAAAACAGAGGGCCCGTCCATTATGTGTTGTTTCCAAAAACAGTGGGAAACGAGATACCTCACATGCCGTTGAATTATCTTACGTGTGAGACTCGCGATGATATTTCTCTCTGGCTGAAGGGCTTACTGGAGCCGAGTGAGCTACGCGAGGGTATTAGTAAGTAGTTTGAGAAGACAAACTTATGATAAATCTAACTCAAGCCTGAAGTACACGATAATCTAGAGAACGTCGAGCGGATGAATATCCACCGTTGGCTTTCTCCTCTCGACCAAACCCAGTTTCTTAATGACAACTCGGATGTCCAGGACAAAATAACCCCATTTCACCAATCGGTCACAAACCTCCCGAATTTTTGGGAGACGGACAGGTCTTCGTTCGTATGGTTGACAGGTAATGGTATGTCTAGGTACCCAGGTAGTTTTGTTGTATTCTTAAATCGGTGTTGCTAATTGTATAAATTTACAGGGGGATTTGGCAAGACAATCTTCTGTACCTCGGTCATAGACAGTACAAGGCAGAACTGTCGTTTAGAGTCCCCTGGCCGGTCCCGAGACTCTCTCGCCTACTTCTTCTGCGCTACACATGACGTGTTTGAGAAAGAGTCGACGCCTGTCTACCACGACTTCAGCGCATTTTGTCGTACAGTTATTGATCAACTCTGCCCACCCCAGACCGTATACCCAGCCCTTCGGGAATTATATACTACGTGTACAGAATTCCATCCTGCAAGGCATCCTACCAATGTAGAACTTCGAGATGTCCTCCTGAGAATCATAGGCGATCTGGGTCGCGAGAAATTCCCTGTGCCAAATGAGCGGGTCGAACCGGGCGAGACGTACCTAGTGATTGACGGGTTCGACAAACTTCCCAGAAACAGACAGAGCCCATATCTAGAGCTCATCAGAGAAATAAGGGCGCGCGACTTCCAGCATTTTCACTTACTGATATCCAGTCGGGATACGCCAAGGATCAGAAATCCCATAAGGCGCTGGGGGGAGTGGAACGAGATAACCTGTAATCATAACACCGTGGGGGGGATTATACGGGGTTATGTTACCAGAAGCATTTATAACGACCCGCAATTCTACGACTTATCTCGATCAGCTCGTGAACCACTAGCATTGTGGTTGATCGACGAACTAACCAACAGTGGGAACTCGTAAGTTTTACCCGAACCTTTGACTATCGCCTCGATTGAGCCGTTCTAATCAGCTACCCGCTGTAGATTCTGGTGGGTCTACTGGAAGTTACAAGAGTTAAAAGATTTGGACTTCCTCGACAGACCGTCGATACGGAGGATCTTGAATGATGACGATGATGATTCTGAAGAGCCAGAGGAGCGGCCATCTCGAAGACGCAGAACGAGGTAGACTCGAGTAATCTGCCACGATAGAGCGAGCATCTATTTTATGTTGTGGGGAGGATATAAGAGGGTATTGGGTGATATATACCTGGGTACGGAAGGATATCATCGGGATCAGTAAGTAGGTAGGAAAGGGGTAATATATTTTGGATATTAAAAAAATGATGCGCGACACTGGCCCGATTCGAACGGGCGCCTCCGAAGAGATGTGATTTCGAGTCACACGCGTTAGACCACTCTGAGAGAGAGAATTAGAATACTGTCTTAATTTTTCGAGCCGTGGAAGAACTTACCCGCCACAGTGCCATTTGTTTGGCTTGTTGCATGTCTGATTGGGCTATTAAAATCTCCTATGTATGAAATAAACAGTCTATACTAGTGGTATGGATACATCAATGATCAAGGTATGGATACATGATGCATGACGCTAGGTAAGGTACCTAAGGTTAGGAGATGAGTTGAAATATATTCAATTTTGTTTGACTAAAGAAAAAGGGGGATGCTAGTTGGATGTTGGATGTTGGCAATGTTGCACAACATTAACATTACCAATATCGATGTATTTCGTACCTCCTTAGGGACTTGGAACCTTCTCCTGAGGGACACAGCAGATGGACAGGACCTTCCTGCTTATCAGTAAGTCCCCCTTATCAGTCTTTATCTCTCATCTCGTTACCTCACGTGGTACAAGGGATGACGCTAAGCCCTAAATTGAGCATTGGTGCAGGGATTACGTATGTGGATGCCCTGACGCACAGGTACTACTACCCGTTTCTCCGTCAACCAGAAATGAAACAAACATTTAAATCAATTAAATTGCAGTGGGCACAACTAAAAGAAACCAATTTCCGGCACCCTCCGCCCTCCTCCGCTCTTGAGCTACCTACATGTATGCTATGCATTAAACTGTAGATTCAAGATACATCTAGAGTAACTACTCGTCTCCATTATTCCCTCACAATCCTCTTAACTGTCTTGACAGCAAATACTAGCGCTTTTCCTTGAGCCTGAATGGCTTCACCGCTTTGTCTTTCTAGTACCGGTGTGCTGAATTTTACAACGCTTCCAACTAACCGTCAAGTTAATATATACAACATCAGCTCGCATTCCCCCAACATGAGTAGCGAACACATCGCTAGCGATACTAGCGGCTCGAGTCCTGTCCTCGCATCTCAGGCGCACGAGGAAAAAGACAAGGTCGGCCAAAGCCATGAAAACTTTTCACCCTCCAAGTCGCGACATTCTAGAATATTGTCCGGCACGGAACTTTCCCCTTTGAAGATTTTAATTACAAAAGAGAACACTGCCGAGGAGGAGTCCCCTACACCCAGAAAGTTCGCGGCTGCTAAGAGCTCTAGAAAGATATCCCCCGAGAAACGTTTCCCAGTTAAAATCAATAGCAGCCCATCCCCAACCCCGGAGATCCAGAAACACCAAGTTAAGGAGCATCATTTATCCATTGACGAAGCGCTTCTTCGAAACGAGGGTTTAGCAACTGCTATCAAGATCTTTGAAGACGATGATACTACGCTTGATGATGGCGAAGATAACGAAGTCGACACTACGTCTACGTCAATTGGCGATCAGCCAGTCGGCAATGAATCCTTGGGCCCGGACGATACCATGATCAGCACATTAAGTAATTTCTCCGCGGTGCCAAATATGACCATGTTCGCAAGAATTGGACATAGTCCTACCAAGTTCGCTAACACGGGTGCTACTCCCCTCGCCATGCGGAGTAGACCGGAACCATCGCCTTTGAGGACTTCTCGGCCTCCTACGATGCACGAATCCGGAAACACCACCAATCTCCTCATGGACTTTACAGAACAGATGGGTGGCTTTTCGTCCAGATATGTACAACAGACACCGAACCAGAGTCAATCATTCGACAGAAATCCGAGGCATTCTATTGCCGCAACGCCTCAGCGCCAACAATCTAACTTGCTCGACTTCGATATCCCGCCTCTTCCCACGCCCCGTAGTATACCTACCGTAACACCCAGAGAATTGGAGTCGCTCAAGTCGGGATTCCTCTCCGAAATTAGTAGCCTTAAGGCTTCCCTTAGCGGTAAAGAAGCCGAAGTTTTGGCTCTGAAGACGGCGGTGGGTGATGCTGAAAAACGGGTGGGCGAAAGCATGGAACAGGTTCGTGAAGAAAGGGCGATGAAGGAAGCGATGGCCGAGGAGAGGGAGAATTGGGAGGCGCGCAGCCGGGAGATGGAGACTGTACTCCGCAAGGTTAAAGAAGAAATCGTAATGAGCCAGCGAGAGCGCGAGGAACTAGAGTCCAAGTTAGATGAGAGTGAGAAACGACGCGAGGCCGCCGAGATTATGGCGCAGGAGGCAGAGAGTAAAATGGCAGGCATGCGCGCTGGCAAAGCCACCTCAGAAGCGGAGAGTGGTAACAAGTCTCCCGATAAGACTAAGAATACCGGATCTCGCGAGGTCGAAATCGCTGTGGAGCGTGTGGCTCGTGAATTACACGTGCTTTACAAAAGCAAGCATGAGGCCAAGGTTGCGGCCTTGAAGAAGAGCTACGAGAACCGCTGGGAAAAGAAGGTCCACGAGCTCGAGTCTAGAATCGAGGGGCTTGCCGAGGAGAACGAGAAACTAAGACTCAACCAGGACGTCACCATGACCAGGGTTGATCCCGATCAAACCCTCGCAGACGAGGAACGCAAGGTCCAGGCTATCAGGAACTCAGCGCAGATCAAGGAAATGGGCGCCGAGATCGAGAAACTCGAAGCTGTCATCGACAGCATTAAGATGGATAATCATGATCTCCGCCAGCTCCTCGAAAAGGAGCGCGTCGAGAAGGGCGAGCTTGTCATCTTAGCGGAAGAACTGATGTCGATGCAGAGTTTTGTCCAGACGGAACCGCCGCCGCCGCCGCCGTCACAGCCGACTGTTACCAAGACCCAGCACACTCGCCCCGAGAATTTCCGCAACAGCATCGGCAGCCGGCCGTCGGGTCTCAGAGCTCCCGGGTCGGTAAAGAAACCGACGGACAGTAGGATTGGCGGCATTGCTCATGACCGGAGTAGGAATGGCGGATCTCAGGGGGGTCTGCCACGCCCCGGTAGTGGCACGGCTATGCGGAGCGGCATCATGAGTTCCATCGAGAAGATGGGTAACTATCGGAGTCGAGGCGAGTAGGCATGGATGATGAGAGTTGGTAGCCCGGTTGGTGACGAGTCATGATTAGGTGTTACGGGTTCTGATGCCGATATGATGAGGTTATTGTAATGATTATTCTCCCATTGGAACTTATCGGAGTTTAGGCCTGGATTAAGAGCCTCCTCTGAATTACAGAACTGCCTATATTAAAGCTAGGTCGTCCTTACTTCTGTATAACGCGTCATGAGTCTTATGAGCACCTAGGTATATATTCAACCTGCCATAGTGTCAATAGCCTGAGGAGAGATCGCCCAATTGATACCCCCCTAATTTATTTACGTCGCTTTACTCTACACAATATATAGCAAGATATAACTACTCCATCCCTTGCAATACCATGTCTTCACTGTTGTTTATTTGTAGTAGTGCCGCCCAACCAATGCCACAACATCTTTGGCACAAGATCGGCGTCTAAGACATTTGGACACAGGCGGAGAGCACTATTATCACAACAAGCCTTCTGTATATCAAATTCCAACCCAGGACCTAAGCCAACACCCAAGCCGCTATACGTGTCTTCGTAGTAGTCCGCGAGCTTAACCGCAGGCAGTTTTACTTCAGCAGCCGGCCCTAGATCCGCAGCTCGAAAGCGCAACTTCGCTAGCCACTCTCCGAGATCAACATCCTCGAATTGCAAACCTGCCTTCCGCAATGCCGGCAAGAAACCTTCGTTCCAGGAAAACTTATGCGGTGGTTTAATATTATAGAATGACGGTTTGTTCGTGTTTGTATCGAGCTTCTCGGCAAGCTGCAGACACGCATGAGCCACCGTGTCCACCGGCATCGAATCACAAATGTCGTGGTCTCCCTCGAGACGAGGTAGCACATGGACCTCTGTCGCACTCCGGACTAGGATCGGGATAGCCTCTTTATCGTTCCAGATTCCGTTGACAGTGTCGGCTGAAATTTGGCCTATGCGTAAGACGCCAACCGCACCCCCGCACGCTGCGGCGGCCGCACAGATACGCTCGCCTATGAGCTTTGAGCGCGAATACCCTGTCGGCGCTGCGAAGCTGAGAGATGACAAGGGCCCTTCGGGTACGTTGGCGGGCGTGGGCATTTGGAACGCGGTCGAGATACTGCTTGCGAATAGGAGACGCGCGGGACGGCTGAATGGAACTCTTAATGACAACTTCAGGAGATTATGCAGTCCAGCTATGTGAGGGATCATGCTCGTGAGAGACACGTTGAAGTTTACCGGCCATGCTGCGTGGATGATAAGGGTTGCCGACTGCTGCAGGTCTGAGTAGCTTTCTGGCGGGAGGCCAAGATTTAGGGCGCCTAGGTTGTTTGTTGTCAGAGCTGTCAGCTTCTTGTTGCTGCTCACACGTGCGTCATGTTTCCGAATCTTCATGGACTCGGCGATACGAGCCAAGGCGCCGCTACCCCGTACAAGGCAAACGACACGCTCTACCTTAGGGTCGTCGAGGAGTTGGTTGAGTAAGTGCGCGCCGAGGCTGCCGGTCGCACCCGTGAGAATCTATGTTCATTTGTTACCCACAAACACCGGAGGAAAGGCGGGAAGAAAGGAGAGAGGTTCATGGGAAAGGCTTACCACAATATCTCTTTCAGGTGCCGACAGACTCCCTGGTGACCACATTTGAAATTTACTATAGTCGGCAATGATCCTCTGCATCTTCACTATTTCATCATCGTCACTTAGACGTGTATTCTCAAGTTCCTCGCCGGTGCGCATTGCATAGAGGAGCCGGGCGAGGCTTGCTACAGACCCTGCATCGTAGACGATGTTAGTACGTAGTGAATGTCCGCCAAGGTCAAGGTCTCGTTGCAATAATCTGCGTATCTGAGCAGCACGTAAACTATCTATTCCCGCGCCAAAGAGATCGGTTTCGATGTCTGGTACTTCGATGCCTGCTTGCTCGCGGATGAGTCCTAGTATGAACTGTTCAAGTTGCCCAATATCGAGCGCTAGGTTTTTGCGCTCCTGCCCATTGGTGGTATCCTTGTCTCCTGTGTATAGGTCCTCGATTACATTTTCGAAACGAGCGTATGCGGCAGCACGGATGATATTATTTTTGTCGGTAACGGGATATTCAACATTAGCAGCGAGCGGAACTATCATGTCGGGAGTGATACGCGCAAACTCGTCGGCGATATTGTTCGCTCTATCTACATAGGGTCGAATGGCCTCGATAACCTCATTGTCTGATAAACCAGCGGCGGCCATAGAGCGAAACACCAAAAGGCCAGGCACGAGACGATCATTACCAACCATTAGGGCATCTCTCACAAGTGGACTCTCGCGAACAGTGCCCTCCATGCCCAATGGAAGAATCTTTTCTCCGCTCAGAAGCGTCACCCTATCATCGGCACGGGCAACGTACTTCCAGGCCCAATCCATCGTAGGGTGAGGGACGAAGAGGTCACCTGAATGAAAAGAGCCAGGCGGGTCATCCGCATTAGTAGTCATAAGTGCAGGATGAGTATTCAGGTATATAATCTCGTATGTACTATCGTCGAACTTCTTGAAGGCCATGTGCTCGCGCAAGTTAGCGTATGGCCGGATATAATTCCAAGAATCATCGCCGGGTTCACGATGGATGGAACCACCCATATGGCCGACTTCAGTTCCTAAAACAGGTTAGCCTGATAACATGGTGTGTAATTGTGAGGGGGGACGAACAAGCCAAATATGAGACCAAGCTTTACACCCTGCTCGATTACTCGATTTCCAAGTTCGTCCGGAGTCCTAGCCCCGGCTGATGTCACAAACTTGCACCTCTTCAGGACATCTACTCCGTCCTGTCTCTCTGCTATTAACTTCAGCGTATAGGGGACCGTATGACAAATCTCGGGCTGAACCGACTTGAGAGCTGAAATCAGATTATCTGCCGTTAACGGCAAGTGCGCATTAAACAAGTGAGCCGTCTTACGCATCCACATGGCTTGTATGGAAGTTATCAGACCATGTAGGTGATGCCAGGGCAAGGGGTTGAACGCCTTGAGACCAGTTCCTGAGACCACAGATGCCAAAAGACTCCGATGAGATAGAAACAATAGCTTGGGAAGGCCAGTAGATCCAGATGAATGCATCATTAGTGTCGCCTGGACGTGTTCCATCTCTTTGATAGGGATATCACGCAAAAAAGGCTCCGGAGAAGCTTCGTGCCTGTCGAAATCTGCCCTAGCTAGCATTGGGATGAACATGAGGTCCTGACGGGCCTCCCTAATGTCAGCCATAACCGAATCAATGCGAGCAGTCGTTCCGTAAAGTATAGTGTCGCACCCAGCTTGGTGGAGTAGATGGAGACATGCTGGCGGATTCAGGCGAATCGACAAAGCCAGGACCTTATATCCCAAGCGGAACAGGGCGAAAAATATGATGGCGAAAGACAAGTCCGAAGGTGCAAAAAGTGCAACTGTCTTTCTCGAGTTTACTCCAATGCCAGATTGTACCAGAGCTCGACAGGCACCATCAACCATACGATCGAGATCTTTGCCCGTGAAGTACTCATATTCAGCAGCACTATGGTCGTACCGGGGATACCCAAGAATCGGAACTTGCTCGTCGTCTTTTCCTCGCTCGCGGATAAGGTCATCGATCATCCATAGTTTGCCGAACTTGCTAATTCTCTCGTCTACAGTTTGGGGAGATATGTTGGCCATTTTGGACTCTGAAACACCTCGGGAGGCTTGGTTTGCAAAGCGATGATGAAAACTGTAGGTAAAAGGGGTTGTCCAGTCGATAGGAGTATCGGTGAGCTTGCTATGACTTGAGTTGAGGAAACTAGTCAGGATCTCTACAATAAAGGCGAGGGATGACGACGGTTTTATATCAGACTAGAGGTTCTTAATACAACTAGCAAGCCAAAGTCCTCGCTGAAATGAAGTGTTATCATAACTCTAGTAACTCCGGACCTTTTCCATTTCACTACTGCCGACGTCAGTTACTAAGAACAATATCGCCTTGCGAATGGTCATGAGAGTCGTTGTAGTTGTTGATGGATATCCTCGAGACACCGTTCTATGGACACATGTCATCCACATAGGGTTGCCTACCTTAGCTATACCCGAAGGGCAATTCCCGGGTTATATCCTTATTGTTGTAGGGCTACAACGTAAGATATTATTCGAAGTGGGTTCTCCACACCCGAATCCCGTGTCGTCGATAGGGCGTAAGATATGGCTCAGCTATCTCCACCATTTGGTCGAGATCGACAACGAGGGACGCAACCCTCATAGAACAAATTATGATATGTGGTTGCGCTGCGTATACTTGAAAGGGAACCTGAACTACGCAAGCAGTTATCTCTTGTAGGTAGGAAGCCGGTGTCGCATATGGCCGAGGTTATGATACGCCGTCGTATAAGCATCTCGGTGTAAGCCCCTTTTATTCCACTACAACTTCAATATGTAACCAAATAGATGAAATTATCTAAGGTAGCTATGGTGTTACCACTTAGCTATCGCATGTTCGCGCCTTGCGAGCATAAGACCGAAATGCGCGAGGATGCGAAGTTCGTGCTGGCAGAGGAAAATCGTACGAGCAATCAAGTGTATTGAGAATATATATGTAGCTGCCGTGGTATGAAGGAGACACGCATAGGGGGTCGGTATAGTTGTCGCCTTATTAATGCTAACGGTGACTACTCTATGATTTCTGATGGCATCTAAGGAAACATTTCACAGATAGCTCTATATCAGGGATATAGATGCGAGCGGTTATTCAGAAACGTTAGGTATATTATTACCCCTTATGATTCAAGAACTAGCGTGAGCAAACACATGACATTATATATACACACTGAGATGGCTTCTTCTCTTATATGTACGCCCCCTATGAGTCCGGCCTAAGTCTTTTCTGGAGCTTTGTGAGTTAGTGACTCGGCCATTTAAATTATCTAAAGCCTATCGAGACACCGAGTTTTTCTAATAAGTACCTAATAATTGATGAGATAAATCTGGAGACATGTCATTAGTACACCTCACTCTCTTCTCCGATGTTAGGCGGAGATGTAGCATCTTTGCTACTTCTTGTGAGTGCCTTCGAGCCTTATTTAAACGAGACATACCGGAATAGTTATACATTTATATGGTTTGTATATCTATAACTTGGGCTAGGAAAGACATATTAGATATTTGGCTAGTTCTTCCTCTTCGCATATGAAGAGCTGGAAATTAATACTCGAAAGAAATAGCCAAATTAAATCAAGAGACAATGTCTTGTTTAAAATGTTCTAGCAAGATTTAACTTCTATAGAAGGTATTTAGAAAATATTGGGTTGAGATACCTGTTTAAATATTGTTTTAACTTACAACAGTTCGTGTTAAGTGTAGTATAAGGTCTATTCTAACGCTATCATTGGACCGCGATACCTAGCTTATATTAGTTAGTTAAGGTAGTTAGGTATAATACTACCTATGTAAGTATCTACTCCGAAGCTTATCTAAGCCCAGTTCTATCTAAACTGCTCAGATAATATAGCATTTTAGGTCTAGATATCTCTAACCTCACTGGCATGGTTGTGTTGTTAGGGGGGCGGGAAGTTATTACTAGTAAGATATAATCGCTCATCTCCTAAAACCAATCTTGGGTATTAGTGGTAGGGGGAAAAGGTCTGTGACCTATGTAGTCGATCAGGTATCGGAACTAAGTGCGATGGTCGCGATGCTGATATAATGATAGGAGAACGTTTGGCCAGAAAAGTAACTCAAACTTTTATGTTCTTGGAACCGGCTTTGCTGCTTTGATGACGTCCCACTTCCAAAAGAGCTCTTCCAAAATTGGGACAAGGTTAGCAGATAATGAGAACCCCTGAAATGAACCTTAACTAGCCTATCGATAAGGCATGGGGAGCCCCTGTTGGTTGTAAATTCTTAGCTTGATTAGTCCCCTCAGCTAGCTTTACTCTTTAGTGGGCCCCTGGCGTGTAGACATAAGACGCAGTACGAAGTACGAAGTACCTTGATATCATACATTACATTAGGTATGTATCGTACATTTACATTTAGAAATAGGGACAATTTACATACATGTACTTTGTAGCATCCAAGCATCCACCTGCATGCATACCTGCACTATCCATACCTACCTAACCTACCTCTTACATCAATATAATTCACTCTGGACAAACTGCACTCCTTTTTATTTGACAGCTACGCATCTAATTCGAATCCACGCGAGACTCGACACTAGCAAATCCTGTTACAGCTCGTCCGTGGGAATGTAAATACTATCTAACGCAAGTAAGAAAACGGTCAGAGCTGCAAGGGACGTCTGCATCTTCCGCTCAGTCGGAAAAGCCTAGACTTAGACTGGCTTCAAGTTGCAACAGAAACCTTACGTCCTCTAGCAATTGGACACTGACCTGGCACGTAATATGTCCACTCCAGACCGAGATGATTCGGTTTCACCTATGACGCGGAGTCCCCGTGCCTCTTCTCCCATACATACACGGCTTAACGCGCCCTCCTCTACATCTCCGAGCGACAATCTACCAACCGCTGCCGTACCCGTTCATACTCTATCACTTCCTGATGCATCGTCGACCCAATCTACTTCGAAGTCGGACTCGGAACAACCAACCGACTATGTAAACGGGGGGCGGCCGCACGACAGCCTCTCCCCCTTCAATAGTTCAACGCCTACTTTCTTAAGCCAGGCCGCCGCCGTACGATCCCCGTCTCCCCTTAGAAATTCCGAAGTGCAAATACCGGACGGAGATGCTATAGCACAGGGGGAACCAACTTCAACTGGACGGCGTAGTGTACAGTTTGCTCGCACGGATGTGCTGCTTGAGCCTCCACGCCATGTTAGACATGGTTCATGGGACGAGGAGGACGAGGATACAAAGAATAGATCTCGTAGCGAGAGATGGATTTCAAGGCTGAGATCGACTCTGGGCAGCTCTGGTACCCTCCAGCCACCCAAGTCCCCTGGAGCTTCTGAGCAGGCATCCGCCCCGGCTAATGCTTCTCCAGTCGTAGGCCGGTCTCATCGTGTTCCGAATACTCTGGATGAAGAGGAAGGAAGCGATGCTGACGTGGAGGCGAGTGCTGACGAAGGCCAAGATAGGGATGCGCCCAAGAGCAAAAGGAAGAGGATGCGACGCCGTTTAAAGCAGTTGGAGATGTTTACTGCTCCGAATTCTCCGCGGATTGATGATCTTGAATCACCCAGGACGGGCCGTTTGAACACTATGGTTAGACGCTCGACGATGCCCGAGGCCGCCGAGCATCGTGGTGGGATGTCTGAGGGAGAAGGTCGTGACCACCTAATCGGTCGGCGGCCTGCGTGGACGCGTGGGAGCTCGTGGATTGGTTCTCAGCGGACTGGACATCCCAGTGCCGATGATGCTGATATTCCTCAGCCTCGTACACCTGGTCATCGCCGTCGCATTTCTGAGATGTTTGGAGCAGGTGGCGGAGTATCGGATGGCGACTGGTTGGCAGCACCAAGACGACCGTTCTTAGGCGCGGATCGAGCTGCAACTTTCGGTGCTCAGAGATGGAGGCAGGTGAAGCATACACTGAAAATGCTTGGCAAGAGGAGGACAGATCAGTTCGATTTCTACAAGTCTGCCGAACTCATGGCTGAACTACGGGCTGTGACGCCGGCTGTTGTCATCCTCGCCAGTATGCTGCAGAGAGACGAGCATGGGAACAAGCGCATACCTGTCCTTCTCGAGCAGCTTAACCTACGAGTCATCGACAGTCGTCCAGAAGATAGTACCAGCGAGAGACATACTATCTTTACAATCGCCCTGGAGTATGGTAGTGGGCTCAGTCGAATGAGATGGACCGTTACCCGCAGCGTTAGAGAAATTTGGAATATTCATTGGAAGTACAGATTATCTCTAAAAAACGACATCACGCTTCAGACTACGGTAAACCAACGGAATCGCCCTAAACAGCCTCGATTTCCTAGAAAGGCTTTCCCCTATTTACGGACTTACCAAAACCTTGAGGAATCCGACGACGAAGAAAAGCCGCCGGGGACTAGAGCTGATGATACAGTTGCTGAAGGCACCGCAGGCGAAGGAACCGCCGCTGAAAACACAGCTAGCGACAACGATCGGCGGGTAAATAGCTCTAGGAAGAGATCGCGCATCAACACATTCTTGCCACGCCGACAATCCACAGGACTTGGAGACAACGGGGAGACGTCACTTGCGGGTGCTCAGAATTCGGCAGCACTAAAGAAGAAATATATCGAGAGGCAGAGGAAAACCTTGGAGAAATACCTACAAGAGATGGTTCACTGGCTCATGTTCCGTGCTGACAGTAATCGCCTCTGCAAATTCTTAGAGCTCTCCGCTCTCGGTGTGCGACTAGCTGCCGAAGGCAGTTTTCACGGAAAAGAATGCTACTTGCATATACAATCCACGAAAGGTATCGACTTTCGACGAGTGCTCAATCCGCAAAAGGTCATAGCACGGCACTCTCGAAAATGGTTTTTAGTCCGACAGAATTATATCGCTGTTGTCGAATCGCCGGCAACTATGAATATTTATGATGTTTATCTTGTCGATCCGCTTTTCCGCGTCGTATCTAAGAAGAACAAGCTCAAACGTTTCGGGGCAAAGTTGAAAGTCGAGAAAGATAGAGGAGACGATGACAATCATCTTACCGACGAAGAATCCCATGGGAAACACCACACGCTAAAGCTATATTCTGCGGATCGAAAAATCAAGTTGTTCTCCCGTAATCAGACAGTACTTCGACAATTTGAAGAATCTGTCATTGATATGCTGAAGCAGACTCAATGGCACGAGCCTCACAGATTTGACAGTTTTGCACCTGTACGGAAGGCAGCATTTGCTCAGTGGCTAGTCGATGGGCGTGACTATATGTGGAATGTTTCCCGTGCTATAAGCATGGCGCAAGATGTCATTTACATTCATGACTGGTGGTTGAGCCCCGAGTTGTATATGCGACGACCGGCGTGCATTAGCCAGAAGTGGCGTCTGGATCGGTTGCTCCAGAGGAAAGCCAGAGAAGGCGTCAAGATATTTATCATTATTTACAGAAACGTGGAGCAAGCTATACCTATAGACTCGGAGTACACAAAATTCTCGCTCCTTAACCTCCACGATAATATCCTAGTCCTGAGGTCGCCGAATCAGCTGAAAAAGAACCAATTCTTTTACGCCCATCACGAGAAGGTTTGCATCGTGGACCACGATGTAGCCTTCCTTGGAGGAATCGATCTTTGTTTCGGCCGTTGGGATAACCCGCAGCACCCAATTGCAGATGATCGGCCAACCGGCATGGAGCCAGACGGAGACAGCCCCCGAGACGCAGAACATTGTCAACTTTTCCCTGGCAAGGATTATTCGAATCCCCGTGTCTTGGACTTCTTCAAACTCAACGAGCCTTATGAAGAAATGTACGATAGGAGCAACGTACCGAGGATGCCTTGGCATGATATTGCGATGCAAGTAGTTGGCCAGCCGGCGCGTGATCTTACCCGCCATTTTGTACAACGATGGAATTACCTACGGCGTGAACGCAAACCTACTCGGCCTACCCCCTTCTTACTTCCCCCCCCCGATGCTAACCCGGTAGACCTTGAGGCTCTTGGTCTGTCTGGAACATGCGAAGTCCAGATCCTGCGTTCGGCAGGCGATTGGTCCCTGGGTTATCCGAAAGACATAAGGGAGCACAGTATCCAGTCAGCATATGTAAAGCTCATTGAAGAATCTGAGCACTTCGTCTATATGGAAAACCAATTTTTCATTACGAGTACCGAGACTATGAACACTAGGGTGGTCAACCGTATCGGGGATGCCCTAGTCGAGCGCATTATTAGAGCCCACGAGAAAGGCGAGGAGTGGCGTTGTTGCATCTTAATCCCCCTCGTGCCTGGTTTCCAGAATACGGTAGATCAAGCCGAGGGCAGTAGCGTTCGTTTGATCATGCAATTCCAATACCGAAGCATATGCCGAGGCCCAAATTCGATTTTTGGACGGTTACAGGCCGTTGGTATAGAACCAGAAGATTATATCTCGTTCTTTAGTTTGAGGCAATGGGGTCGGATCGGTGCTCATAATCAGATCGTGACCGAGCAACTCTATATTCACGCTAAGACCATCATCGTGGATGACCGTGTTGCATTGATTGGGTCAGCAAATATCAACGAACGCTCAATGCTAGGCAACCGAGACTCTGAAGTTGCTGCCATTGTTCGAGATACGGATATGATGTGGTCAACAATGGCAGGAGAGACTTACCAGGTTGGCCGATTCGCCCACACTCTTCGTATGCGTCTGATGAGAGAGCATCTTGGGCTGGACGTAGATGAGATAACAGAAGAAGAGAGGCAGGCAGAGCTCAGTGCCGAAGCCCGCTTCGAAGCCGAGATGAACCAATTGTATGGAGATGACGATGAAAATCCAGCTGCGGAGAGTTCAGAGCCCGCAGGGCCAAGCAAGTACCATCGCGGACGAAGTTTTAACCATGACGTTGCCGCAGAAGAAGGCCCTGGCTCTGCGTCTGCCTCTTCTGCGGCGTCGTCTGTTTCGTCTAGTTCAAGAGGCAACTCACCAGAGCGTGATCCACGAGTACACGATGAAAGGCATAAGAAGGACGTCGAGGGTTATGGGCCGGATAACTGGAAGGCGGCGCAAGCTAAAGGAATTGATCTTGGAAGTGATTCAGTTGTTATGAACGGGCACGAGGTCCTCCTTCATAGAAAGGGTCGCTCCAAGAATCATAAGGCAGACACTAAGACTAGCGAGCTGCATCCGGAGACGTCTTCTAAGGGTTCATCACAGCGTAACCTTAGCAAGGGGAATGATGAATTGCCCCCGGTCCAGTCAGACCCGTCAGCGAGGTCTCAATTACCGCATCCTGTACAGCTTCCAGCATTGCCAGTCTTGGATGATACCGATATAGGCGGCCCTCCGATGAGATTGGACGATTCGGGAAAGCCTACAAATGAGCCCCTGAACCCTCTAGTTGCGGACATCGTACAAGCTCGGATTGACAAGGACTGCATGCGTGATCCTGTTAACTCTGCTTTCTGGGATGATATCTGGATGAGAGTTGCCTCAAATAATACGAAGCTGTATCGACGGGTTTTCCGATGTATGCCTGATAGTGAGGTAACCACGTGGAAGGAATATAACGAGTTTGAAGATTATGCGCGCCGATTTAGGGAGAGCATGGTAGGACCAAGGAATGATGAGTCTGAGGCGAGTCAGATGAGCCACATTGGTGGAGCAGCAGCAGGTATCGCGGCGCCAGCCGCGGCACAGGGAGCTCCTGATATCTCCGAAAAGCTCCATGATCAACACACGGAGAGCAATCCCAAAGTCGTAGTTTCTAATGGAAACATGACTGTTTTGAACGAAAAGGCTCCGATCTCCGAGGGCAATCATTCTCCTGAAAAAGAGGGGCCTGATATTGGCTTGGACCCAGAGAGGGTTCGTACCAAGAATTCTCTCGAAACACCATCGCTAGTACAGCCCGCCGGAGATACCCCATTCCCGGCGTATGAGGGCCAGGTCGATTCCACATACCTGGAACCCCAGGGTGAGAAGCGGGATCGGCGGGCCACGTTTTCATCGGCCGAGAAATCCGCGCCAGAATCTAGCAGCACCGCTAACCCCTACAACCACAATTCAACGAGGCGCCGCCGACGAGCCACTACTAAGGGTAGCCGACGCGGACCGACCTTCCCGTATGAACTCCTCAGCCGCGATGAGGCGGAGGAGCTGTGTGGATTGATTCAAGGGACGCTGGTGCAGTTTCCCTACGACTGGCTCGAAGTCGAGGAGAAGGATAACCATTGGCTGTATCAGGCCGACCTGTTGGCGCCTAAGGAAATATAGTACGTATTACCCATCAATCTTGCGCATCTCTCGATGATAAGAGGCATCGAAACGGCTAACGAATTAACAGTGACTAAACGACACCCTTTCCGTTCTAGGCCTACAAGGGCTATTTATCTACTATAAGCTCCCCGGGTATACCGAGTGCGGAATAAGCATGGCGAAGGGCGAAGGGCGGATAGAGGAGTTATCATCTTTTATTTACCTATCCTATCCTATCCTATAGCTTGTAATCTGGTTGTTTCTGCGTATTAGACTAAGCGGAGGGAATTTGCCCTATCTTACACTTGTTGTCTTTATTAGGGTGGTTTACATACATTAGGCACCTACCTAGGTATATACCTACACTATATGCTCATAATATTGTAATTGGCCACGCATGGGGAGACTGCTAGCACTCTGGCTTGGGATTGAGATGCGTACCTATATATACCTCATATATGTAGTCGTATTTGTACATTGCGTCTCGTCATGCTTTTACTCGGTCTTGAGGAATATAACAAAAGATAATTTTTGTAGTTTTATATCGCAATACTCCGTGGTGTTTTTGTAAAAGGGCGGGGCGTGAATATTGGAGTTCGATATATCCGATACCAAGTAATGAAGATTAAACTCCATGTGAGTCGTAATTCATATGCAGAATTAAGGTCAAAAGCAACTTAGATAGACGAAGTGATAGCGATAGCGGGGTTTTCACATGCTGAATTGTTGTTGTAATTAACATTAACTCAGCGTACCTATAATGTCATTCTCTCACAGCTCATACCACTATCTAGGAATTTCAAGAAGCCATATATTCATACAGGCCGGCGGACGTAAAACAAGTATACATTGCTATTATTTCTTGCTATTTCTCCCCTATCTCCCTCACTCTCTGCGCGACAAACATCCGTCTTACTAGGTAGTTATCTAACTATCTGTACATCCCTCCCAGCAAATCCCGTATCTAGACGCAGAATATACAGTACAAGGCAAGCCAACGTATTTGCGGCAAAAAAAAAAAAAAAAAAAAAATACATTACATTACATTACGTTACCTTAATGATATGGACAGACAAAAGAAAGTACGATGAGAGCTGGCGAATAAGCCGACTGGCTGTTCTCAGGGGTATCATTATGTCCATGTTTATACCATCCCATCCTATAATGCTTTTCGGCTTTGAGGTCTTCTCTCGCCTGAATATGTCCAACGACCAACGACCAACGACCAACTCCCCCGCGATGCTGAGTGTGCAAAAGAGAAATATTAATAAAAAAAGGTAGCTTGATAGTGCGTCCTATCCAATAACCTAACATCGGGTATGCGCATACATATGCAGTTCAGGATAAAATAACCAAACAGCGTGTTCGGAGCCAGGGCTTGCAGGGTTTGATGTGTAGTACAGGTGAAAACACGGGACACTGCATCCCGATAATCGAGTTCCAAGCTAGCATACGCCAATGTCGTTATCCTCCGAGCCCTTCCCTTAACGCATCGCGATCCACATCGTCAGGTCGGATCTTGGGGGGCGGCACTCTTCGTTGAGCCGCAGCTAAGTATTCGGAAAACCCGGGTATCGCGCCCTGCTGATTGATACCAGGAAGACGACCAGGAGGACGATCACTCGACTTTTGACTATTATCTTTGACCGTTCTTGCGGATGTACTACTCGCGGTAGAACTACTATCTCCACCGGCACCACCACCAGCACCACCACCACCACCCCACGGCCGCCAGCCAACCCATTTACTAAGTTTTGACGACCCGAAACCTAGCATGGATGAGTCTGAGACGGATTGCAAACTTCCTACCGGCGATAAGGCATATCTTTCACGGAGTAGCGTGCTACTTCGCTTTGCGCTATCGCGTAACAACATAGGCCGCGCTGTAATATGACTACTCCCCGTCACAGAAGAGGCCGAACCTATGTGGCGGATTTTCAGCTGACTCGGCCGAGACTTTAATGTGTGGATATCGAGGCCGCCGGAGAGCGATATGATGGATTCGTGCGATAGAGCTCTACGTAGCCGGACTATCGGTATTGGATTACCACCTGGCTCATCTACGTCTACGGCAGAAACATCATCGATCATAGCGTCTTGGTCCCCGGAAGAAGCTGCATCTTCTACGGTAGACTCGTCGGTAGCTGAGGTTAGATCTGGAGGGTTATCCCCATCGTCAGATTCTTCGATAATTGGATGGGTGTCAGTAACGAATGGTTGTACGAGGGCTGATGTTGTTGAGAATCGAAAACTTCGCGAAGATACGCTCGACAGCTGCTTCTGGTGAGTAGCATGCCACGTAGGAGATAATGGGTCGATACTGGTCGTGGGTGAAGTGGGGAATGAGTCTATTGTATGGTGGTCGAAAAGTGAATTTCGGCGGTTTGACAGAGGCGAGCTCGGGACTGATGAGAGTGCAAAATCAGACGGTTGGTCTGAATATGTTGACCAACAATTGGAGAGGAGCGAATCTCTATGCGTATGCGTATGCGAACCAAGCTGTGATCGCGTGGGGCCACTTGGAGGTGTGCTTGGTGCAATTCCTTGACGTTTCTTCCGCGGCTTTTTCGCTTCCTGTTTCGATTTCGGTAAATGGAAATGGTGGTGGATATGAAGCTCATGTGGAGTCTTAGGAGGTATCCTCTCAGGCGACTCCTTTTCAGACTCGAGCTCCGCGCTAAGCGTGCAGGCAGCATTGGCTAGTTCGTCTCCTAATGGCTGGTGATACATGAGCTGGTCGCGCAAAGCCTGGATCTCGTCGTTGGAATTCATAAGCATCTCCCGCAACTCGGCGATACCATATTGCAGGTTGGCGTTGTCTTGGAGCAGATCACGGACAAAGTGCGATACGGCATTGCTCCCTCCTCCGATGACGCGATCGAGCGATTTAGCTGCTGCTGCTCCCTTTAGTCGGCCAGCGGCAGTATTCAACTCCTTTTCCATCTCACGCTGTCTTTCTACTCTGCCTATCATTTCAACGTGGTATTCTCTCTCTTCTTGCGTTTCTCTTTCCATTCGCTCAAGCTGTTCTTGTAAGTCACTGATACCCCTTTCGGCTCGCTTCCATCTCGATACGGCAGATTTAGCCTCTTCACGAGAGGAACTCAGGTGGCTCTGTAGCTCGGCCTGCTCCTGTTCCAGGACTAGAAGTTGGCGCTCTAATGCAGCAGCACGCGCCGTTTCGCCCTCGAGCCTACGAACTGACTGTTGCGAGGAAAGGACGGAGGCCTCGAGGGATCTAATGTGACTTTCAGAATCGATGACCGTGTTGTTGAGCGCCTCGAGCTGGTCGAGTAAGTTTCTGTTATCCTCAATCGTCTTCGCATTCTTAGCCTCCAACTCCCTGTTATCAACTTCTAACTGCTCAATCCGAGCAGCGAGCTCAGCACGATCTCGTTCCGCATCTGCCATGTAAGCTTCGTGACGCGCGAGCAAGGCCTGCAACGCAAATGTTAGAGACTGGTAGACCGTCATGGCTGACTGCTTGCGCAGAGAGTTGTTACGACGCAGGTGTTCTGGAATGCAGATTGCAAATACACAACGAGTAAAACGACACAGCGACGCCAAGGCACATTCCTAAAGTAGCACTTCGCCTATTGCCTATTGCCTATTGCCTATAGTAGGGGATAAACAAACTATGGAATGTGATGTGATGTGATGTGATATGATATAAGAGAGCTGCAGGCGAAGCCGACTAGACTACTACTACTACAGGAGCTCTTGTGGCTTGTATCTCGACACACCCGACATACAGGTAATGACCACGTAACAGAAGACGTACCTGGCCCATCCGGGCAGCATTGTGGACATCCTTCTCGACACTAGCGAGAACAGAGTAATTATGTCTTAGAAAGATGCACTCCACAGAACCACAGCAGCACTTCAGGGGTCCTGGTTCTTGGGGTTCGGCGGACAGATCGGCGTCTTCGCGGTCGGCGGCCGCGGCGGGATGACAAAATTCAGCCATGACGATGACGATGGCTAATAGATCGCTTCGTTGCGCGTGTTCAGCCGAGAGATCAGCATGCTGGATTAAGGGGGTCGCCAAGGTAAGGGCAGCCAAAGACGTCTCCTTTGATTGTCCGGCGCACAGTGGACGAGACGGGTGGAGCGAGACACGCTCACCCAACTCGCCCGTCCGGGAAAATGCGAAAGGGCTGAGACTATTCGACGCGAATCTCTTCGAGTCCAGCCAGCCACGAGAAGGACAAAGAGGGAGGGAAGCCGAAAGAAAAGATGCAAAAAAAAATAAAAATATAAAAAAAAGTAAAGAAAAAGGTATAAGAAAAAAGAAAAAAACAAAGAGGCAAAAAGAAAGCCAAAATTGAAGCTAGGTTAGTTAGGTGTATAGGTGAAGATGGCTTTCCCGCGTCGCTTCGTGTAAGTGGTCGTGAGTGGGTGGAGTGAAGGATGATTAGATCAGGTGTGGGGTCCGTAATCAATATTAAAGTTAGCTACTTTAACTTCAACATGTAAGATTACTAAGGTTGCCTAGGTAGGTACTTTAGATACTTTGCGTTAGGTAGCTTAGCCTTGAAGTTGTCGGGTACTTGAAAGTAATACGTTGAGTTAATCAATGTCTTAGTTAACAGGTAAAACATTCTACGATAAAGGGCGCAAGTCGGGAAGCAAATGAGACAACTACTCGTAAAGGGAATGCAAGTCTATTTCATATAAATGTCCTGTCTGAATGAAGTGGTTGGTAAATACCTAGTCAGTCACATGGACAAATCACCATGTTACCGTGTTTTTGGTTGTAGTCGATCGTCTTGGCCATCCTCTAGATTACCTATCCTGTGATACGTCGCGCCGAGGGGTGCGCGATGACGCACTTTAGCCCAATTAATACATAAATCGCACTAGTACCTAGCTAACTAATTCCCCGGCGGCTTGGATCAGACGCTAACTCAGGAACACTACGAAGTACATCCCTAAGCCGGTAACGGAACAGCCAAAATGTCTAGCCCTCCCTTAAGCTCCGTCTTAGATGGCATAGCGCCCATCTTCATAAGCTCGGCCGACTTGGACATAGCTGGATCCACTCCCATACTAGCCATCGCTACCACAGTCTCTCCTTTGCAGTAATATGCCACAAATTTGCCTTCTCCCGGATTACCCTGCAAGACAAGCTCGTCCCACCCGTTCATCGAATTACCGCAATATCGCAATTGTCCCGTCAGAGCCGACCAGAATATTGGTGTGAAGAAGTCTGATTTCAACGACGGGTTGACGATGTGATGGGCTACAAGTCGTCCCTGATTCTGCGCCACGTTCCAATGTTCGATTCGTGTGAAGTTGCCCTGACCTCCGGGACCGTGATAAGGATACGAGGCAATGTCTCCGATCGCATAGACATCCTTCAGTCCTACTCCTACCACGAGGAAGTTCTCATCCGTCTTTAATGATCCATCTTCTTCTAATCGGATTACCTTATTCTCTCTAAGATATCCCGTTGACGGTGCGACACCAACACCCAACACGACCAGATCGGCTTCGAGTTTTGTGCCGTCCTTCAGATGCACCGAGCCCACTCTGGATGGACTCGAGCCAGATGGTTCAGCTTTGTCCACTCCTGCTGACATGTAGAATTTGACCCCTTTCTCTTCCAATAACTTCTGTAATCCGGCACCAACTTCCTGGCCCAATACTCTCTCCAGCGGGACGCTTTCTTGACCAACTACCGTCACCTCGTTTTCGGCAGCCGTCGCTTTTGCCACTTCCATGCCAATGAAGCTACTACCAACGACGACAATCTTTTTACCTTTATCACCGATAGCATCCACAATCTTCTTTGCATCATGAACTGTCCTAAGTAGGAAGATGTTCTCGAGCACTTTAAATCCCTGCATGGGCAGATTCCGCGGTGAGCCTCCAGTAGCCAAAACCAGCTTAGAGTATACAAATCTCTCCTTATTCTTAGTGGTAACAGCCTTGCTGACAAGATCGACGTCGACAACTTCGTCATACACTACTTCGACCGAGCCCGACTTGAACCACTCCTCGTCCCTCAACTGGATCTTGGTGTGGTCTGTAATTAAGGCTTTAGATAGCTTAGTTCGATCGATGGGCAGATAGCCTTCGTTAGATATCATAGTAATAGGGCCAGAGAAACCCTTCTCCCTTAGACCTTCAATAGCACCAATTGCTCCGCTGCCGCCGCCAACTACGACAACTCTATCAGCTTGTGCCCCGCCGCTGGTACCACACTTGAAGTTAGGTTTCCGTCTCGCGGCTTTGATCGTCGCCTCCTCGCCTTCGATATACACGGCACCATCCTTCTCAACTACTTTGAAGACGGGGAGGGCGTCTAAGGCAGGGGCGTTCTCGATATCACCGGTCTGGCCGTTAAAGCAAGCTATATAGATAGGAGAAAGGTAAGGTTAGTTATACTGGTTCGTTGCCTACAAGAAAAAGGTCGAGAGGGAAAACCAACCTCCGTGCCACGGGCAGGTCAATCGACCGCCCTTAGTTAAAACGCCCTTTACGAGGGGAGCTCCGTAATGTGTGCACTTTGGTCCCATAGCTTGGATCTTGCCAGCGGCATTGAGGAGAAGAACTTTGCCGCCCTCGACACCCTCAACTTCGACCTCTTGCTTGTCACCAGGCTGCAGTGACAAGGAGGATACATCTTTCAGCTTGAATTGAGGCATAGCTCTAACTGCTCTAACTGCAGATACAGATATGAGTCTAGTGCAATTATTGGTTTGCAATTTATAGTTAGGAGCGAGCCTAGGCTTAAGGAAGATACGAGCTATAGAAGGTCGCAAGAGGGATCTGGCGGGATTCATGAAATAAGACGGGACGGCAGAAGAGGAGGGAAAGAAGGATATCTGGATATCTTATTACGAATAATATGTTAGACTAAAATCATAAAGAGGACGACATATGCAGGTGTGTAGCCAACCAAGTGCAATGTAGAAGAAACAAGGAGGTATCGTAACTGAGGGGTCAGGAATCAAATGGTTCGAGGTCAAATCAACGGCTTGAACTTTCATCATCATCATCTTCTATTATTTCTTCCCATCACCGATCAAGTATTCCATCACTGCCCTGTGGCTCTATAGGTACATTATAGGTACATACTTATGTAACTCCCATGTCGTAATGCATCCTTGCATGCGTCCTTAGACACTTTGTATTGACCAGGAGTTGTAATCCCAACCTTCTCAATGGCCAGAGTTATGTTTGTTCACCAACTCATGACATCATAATTCAACTTGACTTTCCCGTGTTCCACATTTCTCAGCATAGCTCGAGCCAATCATCCGTTCAATGTTCCAGATATGCTATCATTCAAGTCCATTGTCAAGCTATCCAATTACAATGCTGCATGGGCACATCAATAATCACATCAATAATATTCCCCTTCTTAGAATTGTTAGCTTCATATCGTCATCGCCGTTTGGATCCGTTCTAGTGTAAATGTCAAATTGACAAATTGACAAATTACATCAGGGGTTTTCTCACCTATAGTTATTATATGTTTCAATCAGAACAATATCCCTCCTTTTAGTTTCCCTCTCATTATATATATATATATATATATATATCTTATATATGCCCTTTTCTCAGAAGAGTCCTCGCATAAAATCCGGCACTGATAGCTCATCGCTGAAATCGAACCCAGCAAGCGTGCTGCCTGGAATCCCGAAAGTCGAATCTTGGGGCCACGCGGCCTCCTGAGCTGGTACCTCGGGATGACCAATCTAGATAACATTTGTATATGTTTAGTTATAATTCCCCGCGCCTAGCACACTATATTGGGGCTCACTCTCACTAACCAAGTTCAAGTTCTGGCTTACGTCGTTGGAAAATGTCCTAAACTGCGACGGAGCATATGAGTAATGGGAATGTGCGGCAGACGGCACAGGAACAAAAGTCCTGTCGAGGCTCTTCGCCCGCTCGACCGCGTAATTCGCGGCCTGCTCTAAGCTTGTAAGGACGATTTGGAGAGTCTTAAAAGACTCGGACCTGGTGTAGTCTAGTAGCCTCCCAACACGCTCTTTTGTTATCGTGGTAAGTTCCCGATCATGATCAACTAGCTCGTGCGAAGGATAGTATACTATATTAGCTAGCAAGACGATGAATGCAGAAAAGTAGGCACAGCCACCGAGCCTACGAGGATTTATATCTTTAGCGACGACGGTGTCCATAAGGCGCGGTTTGGTAGTCTGCTCACCATAGGTTACATCCACTATAGGATTTATTATTTAGTATATTCAAACATCCGCGACTAGCTCTCACGCACGTATCCCAAAAACGAGGCAGCAGTGGTGTATGATGCCTCATACAAGCGTTTGCTTGATTATCGAAACTTCGAAGAACCGAACCGCTGACGCCATTGATCGCTTTTAACCAAGGCGAGTCGAGAGAGTAGAGGCCGTTAAGTACCGTATAGCACATTAGATAAGTGTGGTATAGAAGTATCATATGAGAGAGCGGTGCCTTTGCCACAGTCTCTGTTATCTTTTCGAGCTGCATTGATTCTGGTATTGTTAGTACCCATTGGTTTAGGAGTCCGGCAAGATGAGAAACTCTCTCCTGGCGAGCCCCAACCGATAATCTCGACGACCGATTGCTGAGCAGGTAGTCATAGATCTTTCCCTGCAGGTAGGCAAGTTGGACCCTGGCCCGGAGATAGTTGAGTTGTGAATGCCCATCAATACTTTGAAGATAGTTGCTATTGTCCTCGGGTAGGTCCAAGTCTAAATCATAATCGCATTGGATAGAGGGGATATTCGAGCGGAAGCAGATGTCCTAAATCATATCAGCTATAGAAGGTGTTAAAAATGGAGATGTTAGGGTTACTTTGTCTAAATAGTAACAGAGCCAGAATATATTGCTTCTGTGACGTGCAACCTCGGGTGAATATTGGGATAAGGTTGATTTCATGTGAAGCCCGAGCCTGTGGGCTAGTCGAACAGCAGTGCTAATCAGAACTGACGCTGGTTTCTGGTCAGTATTTGTCTGGAAGAGCACTAAAGCACATTTGGTCAGTGATCCTATCCATAAATGATGTTTAGAATTTAGTTTGAGACTTACAAACCAGACCCAAGAGAACTTCTATCCCAAGGGTGTCTTCTTCTCGGGTCACAAGCTCGTCCAGTTCTTTCTGGGCATTGTCGATGCAATGTTTGATTTTAGTATCGTCGAATCTAACTATGATTTCGTCTGTCTCAACCGTACGGATGCGGAGACCAAGGGCAAGGACTACGTTTATCGCAGCCCAGACGGCCCTAGACTTCTTAGTAGGCTCCTGTTCGGAATAGAAGTCCAAAAGCATTTGCATGAAATGCTGTTGGTGAAACAGCGGCAAGGCAGTATTGAAATCACGGAAGTAGTCCTCAATAACCGGTAATATCTCAGTGAGAGGCGGCAGGCAGTGTTCCCCGTGGCGTTCCAAAAGACACGGACTAGATGCCCCTGAGGAGATATCAACTGACGAAATGGCAGATCCCACAGCTTGATTTGATGTGTTACCAGACCCTTGATCTACAATGGTGGCAACGTTGGGATCGCCAATCCTGTCTAACTTTGCCTCGATCCGCGCAAGACGAGCCTCAAGGCTATCGCCATCCACCGTGGTGCTTGCTGCCCGTGATTCCCTCTGAACAACCGGGGCTACTCTTCTTCGAACTACAGTTGTGCTACATGGCACTTTATATAGTAAACAGTTCGAGCATGCTGGTTTCAGCATGTCACACTTGATTTTCTTCTTGAAGCAAGTATCGCCTATTATATAAGCGATCGTTAGCGAGGTTTTAAGAGAATAGATATATAGTGACCTATAGTGACCTACATGCTTTACGACGAGAACTGGTCTCCATCTTTATTAGGCAGTGGACTTATAAACAACTTTGAATAGTAGATCCTTTCTGGGAATTAGTTTCAGGGGAAAAGACAATATACAATATAGAAAGTGCCTACTCGGCAGACGGAAGAAAAGCAATTAAAAATTAAAAACTACAGGTGAATTGGTCAGCTCTCGTGAGAATAGCTCTCGTGAGAATAAGGGGCGCCGAGGTACACGGACTGCTGACAAATGGCGCATCTGGTTTTCTGGTTTTCTGGTCATGGACGAGAAAGTCTTGGCATTAAATATTGCATATATACCTAGGTATGTACCTAAAAGTCATTATTCGCGTATGCGTTGCAATATTTCAAGGAGGAGTCGTGGTCAGCATCGCCATCAATGGATGTCTTGAGCCTCATCTTATCAACTCTCTTATATTTGAAGTAATAAAGGGTTAAGAAAGTACCGATAATATATGCATTCTCTATCGTATTTATCTATTAACACATGACCTTCTCTATGTCGAGCTGCTAACCAAAATACTCAAAGCAGGTACCTAGTAATAACACTTAAGCGCAGAAACCCAACAGCCGTACCAGTCAGTCTAAACCATCTGATCTAGGTATCTAGTAAGGAACGCCATACGGATGCGAAGTCGTATTAGGGTCGCTCAGCTCCGGGAAGCCGCGGAATTCCAGGCTTCCATTGGCCGCCGCGAACTTCTGGAAATGAGCCCCCAGGTCCGCCTGGAAGCTAGCAACCGCCTTCTCGTCGCTAAGATCGAACGGCTCCTGACCCCTGACTATTTGTGTCATCTGCGAACCCGCGCTCATTAAGGAGAGGATGACATCGTTCACGATGCCGTCGACCGGCCGGATGGCGCTCGTGACCTTCCCGGATAGGATATCACGCGCGAGGCGCGGTTCCTGCGCGGCGGGACGACCGATGCCGATCCCGTCGAGGATATTGAGGGCGTCCACCATGGCGGCCGTCGTGCGGAACCCGCCGGTGAGGATCTTCTTGGTCTTGGAGAGGTGCGGGACGATATCGCGGACGAACTCGAGGAAGTACGCCTCGCGCTTCAGCGTAGTCTCCTTCTTGGAGCCATACCCGATGTCCTCGTGGTTACCGCCCGAGAGCTCGACGTAGTCGAATTCCAGCTCCTGGAAGGTCTCGCACATAATTCGGGCTTCTGCCGGCTTGATGCCCTTCTCTTGGAACTCGACCGAGTTCACCTTGATACCGACGATGAAGCTTGGGCGCACACGTCTCTTGATCTCCCTAGCGATCTCGGACACGAAACGTAGGCGGTTCGATATGCTACCGCCGTACTCGTCGGTACGATGGTTTGAAAGCTCGGACAGGAACTGTGCGATCAAGTATCCGTGTGCTCCGTGAAGTTGAATGCCGTCGAACCCAGCTTTATCTAGGTACTCGGCGGCGTGTGCAAACCCGTCGATAACACGTGCGATATCTTCCTTCGTGGCCTCCCGGGGCGTGGCATAGACCGTACCATGCTTCGGGGCTATCATGAGGTACATAATGCTTGTTAACGCCTTATCGTCAGGATACATGGGAAAAAGGGGATATTTACGTACGGTGCTGAATCGCCGACGCTGAAATCGTGTCCTTTTTAATCCTGGCGGCTAGCTGGCGTCCAGGGTGTGTAACCTGAGCCACGATCAAGCTACCATTCGCCTTGGATACCTTGGCCATCTCTTGAAACGCTTCAAAGCGTGGGCCTGAAAAGGGGCATTCTGGAGTAATGATGCCATCGCCGACAGCATCTAGTATATCAAACTCGATATCAATGTTTCCAGTAGCAATAATACCCCACTCATTCTCTCCCCATCTAAGTGCTCGTATTAGTCTCTATGAGGAATCAGGATACATGTGTCTGGCCTTTGTCATCCTTACATTCGATATAGTTCAATAAGCTCCTTAGTCGGGATACCACGCTCCTCGAAATTCTCAACACTCCAGGATGCTAGATCCTCAGCCATCGAGGCTTTGTAAAAGCGATTCTTTGCGACTTTCCCGGAGAACTCGAACTTGAGAGGTTGGCCCAGAGGCGCAACATCGACGACGGCTGAATCGTGGCGTCTAGCAGGCATTTTGATTTAGGGTAAAAGATGGCAACTTAAGATGTTTTATATTCGGGTACTTCGAGTAGGTTAAGGTAGTCTTGACAAGGCAGCTTTGCTTCTGATGATGATTTCTTCTACCATTCGAAAATATTTGCGAGCCCTAGCTACATTAAATACTAAAATACTAAATTCATCTGCGTCCATCTCCTTAGTACGTAGCATCGTATGTTGCCATCCTGACAAATAGCGGTATAGAGATTCAACCGCTGCCGCCCCGTCTCGGGCAGTATTCAAATTCCGCATAGTCAATCGTCATAAACTAAAAATTTGTCTGAGCCTCTGAGGACCGAGTCTAGAATGGCTGATTTACACTAAGCCATAAATAAGTCTCCGCCGGGATGCCACTAAGTTGCGGCTCCGGGTCCTGATTTTAGTCAGGATTACAAATGTTACCAATAAGGCCACGGCAAACCATCAAACTCCGTGGAATCCCACGGCATTCCAAGCTAGCCACGGCCACCCGCCACCGCAGCGCCGGGGAGTTTCACGACCATCAACATAGTATATTAATTATCATGCACTAGCTGAAAGAGGTAGCAAGGATTATATGTATGCTATGTCCAATATTGATGCTATGCTCCTATCTTCTGCTACCATCCGATTGAACCTATCCTCAACGCCATCTACGCAATCTCCTAACCTAGACCTATGTCTCAGGTAGAGCTGCCCTTAGTTAAATAATAACCTAACTTTGTGATTCGTTTTCCGAGAGCATATGGATGGAAAACTTCGTCCTTTAACGTACACTTTAAAGAGAAAACATTGACTAGGAAATCAGAATCTAGTCTAACTATGCAGAAAATTGCTCGCTTCGTCTAATCAATGTCAACCTCAATGTCAAGATCCAAAGCCGCGATGATATCATCATCCACAATTGGTTTATGAATCTGAGGGATCCCCTTCTTATCTTTCCCTGTCTGGTGGTTTTGTAGCTGCAGCTTCTGCAGATGAGGTAGAAGTGGTGCTTTCGTAGTAGCACTCTGCTTTGGTGTGCCGTTTGCAGGTGTCGATGCACCACTACCATTGGCTGGCGTCGACTTCAAGTCGGCCGACTCATTAATGTCCTGCCTAAACTTAGGCTTGGTTCTGAGACGTCGTGAAGTGTCTTCATTGACATCTTCTCCACGCGCAACGCGTGCTTCAATTTGGCGCGCCTTCGCTTTCTCCATTAGCTGTGCCTTACGGACAGCCTCCACGTTACGTCGACGGTTTTCAGCATTCAAAGCTGCTAATCGTTCCTGCTGTGTTGGCGTTGAGCTGGTCGACTTATTTGATGGCGCGAGGCTGGTCTTGAAAGCTAGACGTGGAGTTTCGAGGGAGTCCAGCTTGTCTTGGAGTTCCGAAACTCGTGCGTCATCTCCGCGTCGTCTGGCTTCCTCAATCAAGTCAACTAATCGGTTTCGCTCAGTAGGCATGAATTTACTGAGCAGACTTCGCTCTCGCTCGATCTTGGCATTCACCTCTGCGTCAGTCCAGGAGCGATTCACTAGAGCATTGATATCGTCGATTTTAGCGTCTAGTGTCGGTCTCTTGGGAAAGATAACGCCCTCGTCTTGGCAAACCTTCTTATAGCGGTTGAACTCAGCCTATAATAAAAAATTAGACATGCAAACATAGAATAGAGCGGCAGGATTGTCACAAACCTCTGTAAAAGGTGAGTCGGAACAACTAATAAAAGGCCAGTCCCTTTCAGATTTGCCATGTGCGGCTTTGATGTACTGATCGGTGACAAAGTTCTGACCGTTTGACTTCTCCATGGCATATGGTTTCCCCTGTGTGAATCCTGGGATAGCACGGTTAGTAATGAAGAGACTAGAGGTGTATGGCTAGACTATACCTTTAACAAGAGCCATCCGGTAGACATTAGAGCCATCAGAACCTGGACCAAGAGCGATACGGACGTAGCATCCGGTGATGGCTTCGTTAAAACCAGGGTAGAAACAAACTCGAGCGAATCGGCTGCGGCCAAGTCGTACGCGCTCGAAATCACGGATATCGGCGAGGGGGGTCTCTTTCACTTCGGGAGTTCGTGACTTGGAAAATCTGTCCCTTGATCTACCAGCCCAGTCGACATCGCTATCATCATCAACATCGCGACCAGGGCTGTCGCGAGAAGAGTGTGACTTCTTATTGCGCTCTCGATCTTCTTCTCTACGGCGCTGCCGATCGTTCTTCTCGGCTCGAGCGCGGCGGAGCGACTCAATGCCAGAGCTCGTCTCGCCCACTCTTGAACCACCAACTCTTGTTCGCTGTCGTGAGGGCTTGCGCTGGGATTCATCTAGGTCAGCAGCACTGGCTTTGCGCTTCTTAACCGACTGACTATCGTCCTCTCTCGTTTTCAGCAGCCGACGAAGTAAGGTGTTTTGTCGCTGGCGATCAACTTCCTCCTGACGTCTAGCAAGCAACTGCTCTCGCTCGAGTTCGGGCATAGCTAAAATCTCTTCCTTCTCTGCCTCATTTGCATAAATTCCATCGATGGGGTATTTGTTATCATCATCATCGTCCATCTTGCCGTTGGTGTTAGTAGCCTGCAGGGTATCCGACTCGGAATCAGATTCGTCCATGGGTGCAGAATTCTGCGAGGCAGGAGAGGCAATAGAAGAACTGTTGTGAGGCATGGCGCGCGTGAGTTAGCTTAGTTCGTTTATTGAATGTTAAGAAATAAACTTAATAAACGAATTGTAGTGTGATTTTAAGTAGGAGTTGCGAGGCATTGAGTGGGGTTAATGTGAAGGTTGGCTGACTTGGACGAAGCGAAAGAAGGCTGTCCTTATATTCTGCCTGTTGCATAGCAACAACGATTGAGAAGAGAGCGTGTATTGAATAATAGGATGCGTGGGGTTGATGGAAGTAGTAAGATAACTAGGGAACTCACGCCTCGCCTTCCTCCTCATCTGAATCGTCATGTTTTTTCTTGCTAGGCTTGTGCTTTGTCTTGCTTGATGTTTGATCCTTGGCTTCGGGGTCGGGTGAACCAGATACAGAACGACTAGGACTCGCAGGCTGTTCTTGCTCCTCATCAGACGACTCGTCGCCTCCGACGAGGGCTAGAAGTTCATCATCTACATCGGCCATGATGATAGGATGTTTAGTTCGCGAAGGCGACTCGGATTAGATGCAAACGTCTGGAAAATGTGATGCGCGATGCGCGACGGCGAGTACTCGTGGAAGTCGTAGGGTCGATGGTTTCTTGATTGTAAAGAGGAAATAGTTTTTGTGAGGGAAAGGTAGGTAAATTAAATGAAGATACTTATAACATAGTGAGAAAAGAAGATTTGGTTGAGAGAGTTGGGTGCTAGTTCCCCTATTTGTGGAAGGCGTCAGATAATTTACTAAAGTTAAAGGATTTGAGTTGTTGAATTTACAGCCTCATTGAGCTTGCATTTGGAGGACCACGTCTGGCTGTTGTATTTGTTCTTCCCATTGTTTGTTCCCATTGGGTGGATTTTATCTCCTTACCTAATCATTTTCCCGAGATGAACCTTAAGTGATGCACGATCTAACCTTATCAACCTTAGTTATCAGATAAGGAATTGTTACACAGGTAGGTAGATCATATGTAACCATCGGGAGCTAGAAACCAGGTCCGCCGTTCCCGGCTTCTGGTCTGCTACGTACCTACTTCATGAAATGGTATCTTAATCTCGAGATCTACCTCCTAACATATTTCCTCTTCAATTGTGCTGCTTAGCCTGCCATGTCCCTGCCAAGAATAAAAACATGCGCAGTGCGCCAAACTCTTCAATCCTCCTTCCTCCCTACTTTGTCCCAGCCGACCCGAAGACAATTCTTAAGCACAACGACGAAGAATAATGCAACGGTATCGTCGGCCTCGTCGGCCTCGTCTTCTTCGACTGGCCCGTCAGGATCCCAGCCTAAACGGAAGCCTCTGACAAAGGAGCAGCGCGATTTCCTCTCTTCAGCTGTAAGGCCGCCTTAGATAGCACCTCCTTAGTCATTGAATTCCTACGACTCGTGCTAAGATGCCGTCTATCAAGCTCCGTGTGAACCAAGCCGGAGAATTAGCTGCTACCTTGATCTATACCGCCCAGACGCCGCCGCTTGTCAATGCGCATCCCCATCTTCGGCCCTTACTAGCCCATATGTACGCCCAAGAAGAGGGCCACTTCAACACATTCAACTCCCTCATCGCTAAACACCGCGTGCGCCCAACAGCCCTCTACCCAGTTTGGTCCGTCTTAGCATCGGGGCTAGGATGGTCGACGGCAGTTATGGGGAGGGAGGCCGCAATGGCTTGTACAGAAGCTGTCGAGACAGAGATCGGCGGGCATTATAATAACCAAATACGGACATTACTAGAAATGTTCGAACAGTGGGAGGCCGAAGGGTACGAAGTAGGCGAAGAGCTACAAGATCTAGTTACAACATTACGGAGGATACGAGATGAAGAGCTAGAGCATCTAGACCATGCCGTTGATAATGATGCGAAGAAGGCCGAGCCGCACTGGTTATTAACTGGCGTGATACGGTTAGGATGTAGGGGTGCAATTTGGGTCAGCGAGAGAGTATGATGAAGAAATACGGCTTTGCTGCATAATATGATATTTTATCTCTGTTCGCCGATAGAGTCATCGGCGTATGACGCAGGATATGACCAATCAAAACCAAAGCAGAAGACTTATTCGGAAGGTCGTATAGTTTCTAGCTAACCACCCGAGTCTCGATTGGTTGATATACTACGAAGTACATTACATGGTATAGCTTAGACCGCCAGTTCGGGCGATACTCCGCAACCGACGATACCGCTATAACTAGTGCATCCGGATTACTTCCTCTTCAGGAGAAAATATATCAATTTAATACAGCCTCGTCTGCTCGTCTGCTCTTCGTTTAGATGAGTTGTCGAAAAGTCCAACTTATTACTTACCCTTCAAGACCAAGTAAAAATTAGAGACTAGAAGGAAATAAAATTCTAAGCAATGGCGTTACCTTTTCCGATACCCTCATCTCTTTCCAAGGGATTCTCCATGTCCTATTGTACAGCTGCCGATGTGGATATCATTGCAGATATATACTACGATGCGTTTGCGACAGACAAGCGCAACGCCTTCTGGTGGCCGCCAAACAAGGAGGATATGTTTACTTGGATGAAGCGCCGCATCCGCCGCAAGATGGATGACCGAAGCGTCCGACACTTCAAAATTACGGATGACCAGAGCGGTGACGTAGTTGCATTCGCTAGATGGGACATTCCCGAAGGCTACGAGAAAGCCTTTGGGGAATGGGTCGGAAATAAGGAGACCGCCGTGGATGTCTCCCAGATCGTTGCACCGGGAGAGGTTACGGGAGAGAACCCGCCAGCGAATAGTGCACCTGTCGAAGCTATTAACCCCCCTGTTGCGGATTACCCAAAAGGCAGCCGGCCAGAGCTATGCCAGGTCTTCTTCGATGCGTTGAAAGTCGCCTCGGATAAGCACAATGCAGATGAGATGTTGGGTGAGTAAAGACGATGATCATTGTTTGAATATGTTTCAATGGCTAAAGAGAGTATTATATACGTACATGCAGGTCTATCACTTCTATGCACATCGCCTAAATATTACCGGAGAGGAGCCGCGAAAGCGCTGTTGCTGCCCATGCTAGCTATCGCCGATGCTCATGGCCTCAAGTCCTATCTGGAGGCTACGCCTAACGGCAAAGGAGTGTATGAGAAATTGGGCTTCCAGGAGGTGGACCGGTTGACTTTTGACCTCAAGGAGTTAACTGGAGAGGAGTATGGCGATCCATACCAAATTACCATCATGATATGGGAACCGAGATCGACATGATAGTATTAGGTAGGAAAGGGGTTACTTACTTACTCTCAGCCTAAGCTTTAAGTTCAGCCTCGTTTATCTGTTTATCTGGATAGACATTCGTAAATATTGAAAGCGACCAACCTAAACTAAAGGCACTGGGAAGTAAATATAGAACAGCTGCTTGCTAGATCAGGGATATTGCGGGCGGTACTGCAAAAGCAGAATGTTGATCTACTATCCGAAGACGATGTGATCAACAAATAGGTCGGCAATATAGCCATCTATATCAACCCGCTGACCTTCGCGAGTTATAAGGAACCGAGCGTCTGGCGCAGCCAATGCAAGCTAGGTGGATGATCGTCATATGTGCCTGTGCCGAGAATAGCATATATCGTATCACGGATTAAATAGGATTTACCTAGGTACCTAAGTTAGTGAGCACGTATTGAGCTGATCGACGTCAAAAAGCTACAGACTAGGCTACATAAGGCTTCTATTAATGATGTAATTAGGTCGGCGGTGGGTGGAGCGAGGTAAGGTGAGGCCCGAATGTCGCTCTACATACGACCTTATATGTACAGATCTCTCAAGGAAATGGAATACGGATGCTTATTCGTACAAGAGATCTGCCAAGAGGAGCGAGGCTATGTTAGAAGATGATGCTCACTAACCAGCAAGTCATAAGATAAGGGTAACAGCTGATGTCAGAATTGGTTTAACGAATCCTATGGTTAAAACAGCCTCGAAAATGGGACGAAAACAAGATACCGAAGGCAAACACGCAGGATCTTCACTTTACTATGTTTTGCGTCCCGGGAGATTCTCCAACAAATCCGAGAGAAATGTTAGGCGTACAGATCTCCAAGTTTTAATCCCGGTATAGCACCACAGTGTTTGTCTCGCGGCGAATTCTAATTCTTGAGATACGTTCGACATACCCCTACAGGCTACATGGCGTGACTCTAGAGTGGTATCTCCTACCTAATGTACATAAATATTGAGTCTTGATCATTGGCTACCAATGAATTGGTGGAAGTATTTATTGTGTAAGTGCCTTTTAATATATATAGAAAGCTAGGTATTACGAGCTATTAGCCTTGTAATTCAGCCGAGATATCTTACCAACGTGATCAGAATCCGCAAACGCTATCTGGCTTCTAGATCAACCGTCCCGACATTGACATTTCCGAGGTTGGTCGAGCTTACAACGTGGAACAGGGATCTCAGCTAAAAAGAGAAATGATCGTCCTGCTTCAGCAAACCCAGCCCATCTTGAACATTGCCTTTTATTAGAAGCAAGCTACAACGGCTTGCTGATCCCATATCCATGTATAATATCTCTTAAAGAATCTTGACGTATTCAGAGGATCCTACTCCTTTGGATTCTTCCTACAATTCGGAATGGAAGCAACAAGTTTTCAATTACCGAACCTGCCGGACCCGTCTCCCACAATTGCTGAACGCAGGATGCTTACTCGTAAAACCCCTATTCAGAATCAACATCAAGAAAACCTGCAATAATTATAGGATTATGAACCCGATGTAACCAATATAAACAAAAAAAAAACCCTTATCGACGTACCACAAGGAAAATATGGCTGGACTCGGGTAGTAGCATGGGATCGATAATGCACGGAATACTGCATGTAAGACATCTAATAAACAAAGCTAGCAAGCAACGTGACCCCCTGAAGTCTAGACCCCCGAGTTCTACCCACGATCCATAATACCCGGGATCTCTTAGATCCCAACTTACAACCTTGCAGTGCCGTAGCGTCGATCGAAAAATGCTTAGCCTTCACTTCAACCAGCCTGCTGGCCGGACGGGTCCATGATGGAGGTGACCAGCCTTGCAGAGCCATGAGTGCTGGCCCACTTGATCCTCGGAGAGACATCGAAGGAGCTTCTAGACTCCGGCCTGGAATGCAGGCTTGTAGCAACGATAAATAGTCCGCTGCCACGCTCCCCAGGGATGGAGACTCGGAAACCGCGCAATCAGGAGCTTGCACACAGTAGATCACGACGAGCAGACAGTAGTCGATCAAAGACTATAGTTGACAGAGAAGCTTGGCATACTATTCGGGATCATTATATTGCCAATCTTGTCGTTGCTACAATGTCGGTTCACAAGCAACTACTGTGGTGTGTCTTAGCATTCGCATCACAAATAACGAGCGGTAAGTTCTAATCCAATATATATATAGGTATATATATATATATATCCCTTAATCACCATATCCTAACAAAACCCAGGCCTCGCTTTACCAACGCCAGCATCTCAAAACCACAACGGGACCCTACCAAGGGACGCCCTTGCAACTCGAGCAAAGGGATTCGGAAACGGAGTTCCCCTGCGAATCATGCCCTTAGGAGCTTCCATCACCTTCGGTTTCGGGTCCTCCGACAACAACGGGTACCGGAAGGACATACGCGACAAGATCGAAGCCAACGGGAACAAGGTCAACATGGTCGGGAACAACCCGTCCGGGACCATGAAGGACAACGACACGGAGGGCTGGAAGAGCTACACGGTCGACCAGGTGCACGACAAAGCAGACGCCTCCGTGCCCAAGTACAAGCCCAACGTCATCCTCGTCAACGTCGGGACCAACGACTGCGTGCAAAACAAAGACCTGCCCAGCGCCGGGAAGCGCCTCCAGAGCCTCCTCGACTCGCTATACGCCGAGTCGCCCAAGGCCACCGTCGTCCTGTCCACGCTGCTCGTCAACAAGGACCCGGCCGTGCAGCGCCGCGTCCAGGACTTCAACTCGCAGCTCGAGAAGCTCGGGAACCAGCTCCAGCTCCAGGCCGACAAGAAGCGCCTCGTCGTCGTCGACATGCAGAGCGACCTGGGGCCCAAGGTCGACGACCTGAACACGGACGGCACCCACCCCAACGACGCCGGGTACAGGAAGATGGCCGATGTGTTCTACGAGGGCCTCAAGGAGGCCGATCGCCGGAATTACTTTGTGGCAGCTGACAAAGTCGACGGGCTCGCGGACGACGGCGCGTAGGCTGCCCTAAGTCGGTTGGTATTTTCTTCATGGCTTTGCTTTGGAATGGATGGACGGATGAGATGTACAGGTATTAGGCCCGTGTTCAAGCGTTTTCAGCATGGCGTTTGGAACTTGATCTTGTTTTCGATGGGAATTACTTGCTACTATATTAGCATATACCCCACCCATGACATTACGCATTATGTTGGTTTATATGGATTTCCGGTACGATCCTAGCTCTTGGATTCTGTAATGAGGTTATTGGTTGGACTGGTCCGAGAGAGGACACGTGTTAACTGAACAAGTAATGGATACCCAGGTATGAATATTAAAGTTAGATTTGAATAACCAATTTCCGTAACGATGACCGAAATTGGATTAAAGTTCGTATCGAGATGAACATGTATTAGGTAGGTTCAGAATTATTCGACTAGTTGGGGCATCAAATGTTGAAGACATAAGGGGTTAGTTACTGGGAAACCCCCAACAAAGACTAAATGTAAAACTCCTATCATAGTTATAGTATAGACCGCAACCTCGGAGTCAAATATAAAATTAACAATTAAGATATAACCTTCTATCTATGATGATTATAGCTATCCTTCAAGCTCTATTATAATAATACAGTAGACCTTCCTTAATAGTGTAGCTAGGTACCTCCTTAGGGAAGTTGAACTTGTCCTGAAGGCTTATTATGTGTTCTGTGGTCATCCGTATCTTTTCCTATCGAAATGTTCGACCCTGGCACCTTGGCGGGGACATGGGCAAATAGGGTCAACGCTGCCTCGACAGGACTATGAAGCTCTGATACCCGGTTGAAACCATAAGTCTCTACCCCTTCCATCCTCTCTGAGTCGAACACAACGGTGCCATTCACCGCCGTCACATTTCGGAAGTAGAGCTCGTCAACATCACTTCCACCCTCTAGAGTAGCGTTCTCACTGGAGCCACCGAAGTAGAAGATTTGACTAGTTGAACCATAGCCAGAACTATTCCTACCATCTCCTGTCTGGAAGAAGAATGCGGTACCGTCGCGGTGAGTTTTAAGATGTGAAGTAGAGTACGAATTATTTCCAGTAGTGCTAGCTCCAAAAGCTTCGAAGCCTGTAGGGAAGACGGAGTCTCCCTCTACTTGAAGATCAAGTCCTTCTATTAGGTGTGCACTTATCGTCAGGTTACCCTGGGGTGACCTTAAGTATGTTTGATTGCAATATAGCGGATAACTATAGATCGCCTTGTAAGAGGTGGTAGGCCCGGTAGTAGAATCGGTTCCAGTAATACTAAAGTCATTGATTTGAGTGGTTCCAAAGTTCGACATTAGGGCTCGGTTCGAATAGGAGAGATTTTGAGACCAAGTACTCTCTCCGTTTTGACCCTTCGACTTGATAGCTGATTTGATAGTAATCGTCCTCTGAACGGTCATGTTAAAAGCCAGCGATTCGTTAAACCCGGTTGCATTCTGTGTAATTTGGCTCGAAAGCGAAATGATTGGTCCGACGATCTCTACTGAAGGGCCGGTACCAGTGGTCACCGATCCTTCTTCATCTAGCCATACGAATATTTTACCCGTAACGTACCAGCTGTCGTTGACCCTTTCTGTCAGTGTAAGGTCGGTACTATTTTCCGAATTATTTAAGCCGGCGACCCTTATGGCAAATGTGTGATCAGCTCCATCGCATAACGTAGGTAACCATGGGGTGATATCGATCTGATGCTCTCTTAAGTCAAAAGCCTGTAAACCAACGATAGGCCGATGCAGACTAGGCACTACTCCGCCGGTGAATATCACCGGGAACGGCCATTGGGCTCCAGCGAGCTTACCGTCGATGAGCAATTGGACTTCGCGAAAGGGAGACAGTCCAGGTAGTTGTCCAGCAGTCTGGCTAAACGCGAGAGTATCGCTTTGCGGAACATTTCCCCACCAGAACTCCTCCGAAGCTTGTCCGTTTGCCGAGACAGTGAAGAAGGCTCGATTAGCGTTCCGAGGAAAACTAACAGTGTTAGTCGCATCGTCTGCTGGAAGCGTAAAATGGCTTGCCCCATTCGCGCCCCCTTTTCTCGCAGATATCGGGATAACCAAGTCTGCAGGGGGTGCTTCGTCAGTCCCAATATCGGCCATAAAAAAGGTTGCAGTTAGAGTGGCATTGAACGACCCGGTATACTTGTCGTCTACCAGGTTGCCTAGGTCGAAAATTAATTTCTGGTGAGATTTCCAAAAGTAAAGGTACTCGGTCATATCCTTCAAGAATGTCCAACGTATACCTGGAGGTAATGTTGGCTCCGCAGTCGAAGTACGCCATACTTCGGTGTCGCCAAAATACATCAATGCCAGGCGATCGAATTGGCGGCCTTGAGAGACAACAGTGAAGTTCATAATAACTCGATTAAAAGGGCAGCTAGGCGGTGTATAATTTCCTAT
Organism: Daldinia loculata; assembly: GCF_022478755.1. Classification (NCBI taxonomy): domain Eukaryota; kingdom Fungi; phylum Ascomycota; class Sordariomycetes; order Xylariales; family Hypoxylaceae; genus Daldinia; species Daldinia loculata. The sequence continues at coordinate 264,578 of NW_026054886.1, forward strand.
TAACCATTAGAGATTATTGTTCAACACACACATGAGAGTCTGCCAGGTACCTAAGGTAACGTACCAACGAATGGCGTGCCATAGCTGAATGCAAAAACATGTTCCATTAATAGGACTGAACAAGCCTTATCTGGCGAGGGTTCCTCTGCGGATTTGGACCTACTACCGGATGGACCATTAGAGGTGAGCACAGGTTGCGCGACTTGAAAGCACTCCAGCGGCGTCTGAGTCTGCAGCGAAGCAGGAATCGGACGTGAGATTTCATGTTCGAATTCTGACCGGGTGACCTGTTTGATATCTAAAATAGAAGGACATTGTTTAAAATTTAATTTTATAAACCAAGCGAGCGAAAGAAGGCCAAAAAGAGCCAAAATTAGCTTCAGCCTCGGCCGGTCCTCAATAGCGATGGTAGGTTTCCTCAAGGCATGGTAGTGTTGATGACGAGGATGATGCTGAGCCTCGATATCGGACACTGCCTTCTCGGGAGTCCGGGGTATCATCTTGATGCGTATTGAATCATTGATGGACCCGAGAGCGAAGATACGTAATTAACTACCTAATATACTTAAGTATTTCATGCTAGAAATGAGTGGGTATAGCAAAGTCCGTGGTAGCCTGCTAATAAAAAGTAAATAAGCGAAAATTGAATTATCATTATAAGTCCAACTATAAAAGTAGAATTTAGGGAGGAAAAGGTTTGTTTATTTCCCCTTGATAAGTCAGAGAAGGAGGTACCTGTTCCTCAAAACTTCAATCAAAGCGCGTACCTTAGCTGCTTAGGTACCTAAGGTACATATGTAAGTCAGCCGTCATAATATGAGGATTACCTAAGGCGAGGGGCAGTATGTGGCTGTGATGCAAATAACAAGCCTCAAAAGATCCAGAAACCTTAAGGTAATTTTATATGCGCCGTAGGTTATCACATAAATTTAAACAAGGTTTAGATAAAACCACGAAAAAAACGCATAAATATTCGAAAGCTTCAAAGCTTAAGTATGACTAATACCATTTTATTATTAATTTAAGTCTGTCGGTGGCTCTATGAACAGTTGCTGTTGTTAAGTGAAGCTATTATGGATTTCTAAGCCAATCAAAATTACTCATGTTTGTAAGAGTAGGTAGTCCAACCTAGCGCCGTGTCTCCCTTGCACCTAAGGACATAACCGGAATTCCTGTAAGTCAACCTTGGCTATTACCATAAGTCTGGTCCCAATAAATTGCCCTCGCTCTAGTAGCTATCTCAGCCATCGTACTATCGAGATTTAGATCTTGGAAGAAGTTGAAAACCGCGAATTCGTTTCTCGTCATGACATAAGACCGTATCGTTAAGAGCTTTAGCCAGATCCTATTTAGCGCTTCTCTCAGTATGGCTTCGATTTTCGGATTGCTAAAGGCGTCGGAGCATTCTCTTGCGATATCTAGTGCAAACATGACACGACGCGTCGCGTTTCCGGGAAGACCAAACTCTGTATTCATATCAAATTCGGACTCTGGATTCATGAGTCGTGGTGAGCTCTTGTTGTTGCCCGTACCTGTTTCGTTAGCATAGGATCTGGTATGGTGTATATATGTGTGATGCACGCCGAATCGGGACTTTCTGGTGTTGCAACAACCCAAGAGGCAGAGGTAATAATAAAGAAAAACATGCGGGCGGTAAACATACTATTCTTCATGTTCGGCAATGGTGTTTCTGGTTCTGAGTATGTTGTTATCCAAGATTGTGTTCTGTGATGTGTCCCAGGAGAACAATTGGAATTAAGGAGCAGTTCTGAGTCTATATAAGGCATGTAGAGCAGTAACTTCAATGACGTGCAATCGTTAAAGGTAGCTCCTGTTCGAATTATAGTTGATGAATATACAGAGAATAAAATAAAGTATTAGGTTAGGTACCTAGGTATATATGTAAGTTGAGGTTTAGGTCCGCGGGTACGCATGGATATCTAAAGGTATGCAGTTTCTCTTATTTTCCAGCAGGCCGTTACCTTTAAATAATTAAAGAGCATCATTCCTTCCGACTCAAGATACCTAGTACATAATTACCTATAATGAAAGTTGATCTTTCGAAGTGAAGCTAACACTGGGGCCATCCGGTTTTTTTTTCATCAAGTTGCATGTCTATATTACCTTTCGCTAAGAAACGTGTCTCCCGCTATTAACATTGGGGAACTTTACGGCATCTAGAAGATTGGAATATGGCACGCTAGACGTAGTCCATCTACTCGGTGACCTGCTAAATCTGGTCGATAACATGTTTCGAGTCATGATTTTGGTTTTTGTTCTTACTCTCTTACCCCTGTTCTATTTCCCCGGGATCACTGTAGGCGCTTTTCAGGACAATAGATTCCGTAGTAGCGCCTGGTCCCGTACACGCAATCCCTGCAACAACGTGCTGGTTTTAGATGTAACGAACTTATTCAGGCACATGACATATAGATTACGATCGAGTAAGTTTCACTATGGCCACCGGAGAATTCTGACCGTCCTCTCTAGGGACACTGGTCATGGTAAGCCGAGTTATGTCCGAAACAGTCGAACAGATGATTATAACTAGCAAATAACCTCCAATAATAAGAGAATGAATCATCAGTCATGTGAGTAGGATAGAACTTTTCAATATCCTATAAGTTAGGAGACTTGTATTCGACCGTTTAGTTAGAGTTACGTATACTGTGATGGATGATATGGCCACTGGCTTGGTCCTCTCACTAACTACCATTGAGACCTAACCGTGGCTATACCAGTCTCACTGCAATAGAGCTATGGGGCACTTATAGAGGATATGATGAATGGCGAGATTGCCGTTATGCCAAGATGGCCTATTGAACTTTATTCTTGATAGAAGCACTTCTCTTACGCCAGCTAAGAAGATAATTTATTTCCGTTGCGCTAAATTTTCATGGTCAGTGGCTTGAGTCCATTTTTACTCTAGTACTTTTAGAGGAGCATAATATCCTAGCCTATAGCATACGAGGTGCAATGTGCATTACGAATTATCCTCCATAAATAAGGCAAAATATAATGGGACTTGCTATTTTTAGGGGAAGCCGGACTTAACTACTCAACTACCTGGTCATATTCAATGTTCTTTTTTTTTTTTTTTTTTTTTTTTTGAACATGAGTTGCCCTTTGTACAGATTCCTAACTAGCTGTAACCTTATTCTCCATCTGATATCCAGAATTCGTACTTGGTTCTCACGCTACCTAACACCACTTGCTGGAGTAAACAAGGGCGTATGTAGTTAGATCCACCAACTCGTATGTAGTCGAATAGAATATTTTCCAGTGAGATGGAATCGAAGCCAGTCCAAACTTTAATGAGTTGTGTCTAACTTTTTTATCTACCGAATGTCGCCACCTTGTAACAAATATCGCTGAACAGAGTCAAACTATTAAACTAGGGTAGCCACCGGCTTCCACGTATCCAAACTAGCTGCGTTTATTGTCAGTTGCGCTTCTTAAGATATGCACCTAAATAACATTCGAGATCGTTCGTTAACTCATTCTTCGTGTAAATTATACAGAGTGCATCCTTGAATTAGGTAATTTTGTTTTCGACGTTTATCTTCTATGTGGAGTGAGTCTAATGGTCTTTTATCGATCGTACACCGCCTCACGCCTATTTTACAAGTCATCCGTTCAGGTATTAAACCATGTAAGAACACATCATAACTCATGAAGAGACTGCTGTGACTAATAAAGCTCTCGTTTACTGGAGAATAAACTCCGGTCACCGCTTGCTTGGTCGCTTTCCGATTTTCCAGCCCCATGACCTAAGGACCTTAACTACCTTGGGCGTTATCGCAGCGGTTAAGGGAACTCGAAGGAATATGAAGCTTTTATGCACAGCATAAGCAAGAGCTAACTGGGTCCCGAGGCCTGAAAGTTATGTGAGTAGGGTTGAAGTAGATGTATCCTCCATGAAACTTACTGGCTTCGGCCTTGTGCCTTTTCTCAGCCTCCTCTACACCCCAGCCAGCCATTTCGGCATCTTCGCTGATCTCGGTGTCCTCGAGGTTTTCCTTTTCGGCTTCTTTGAGGGCTTCGCGGTATTCACGCCACCTGGTCCGGACGGATTGTGGTATTAATTTGGAGGCATTTGATACGACCCAGTGTTCGATTGCGCCTAGGCTCTGTCAGTGATATCCCCCTTCTCTCAGTACTATTAACACGGACCTATTCTATCCGTCCCTACCGACCGCACTAGTAGGAAGCAGAACGGAAAATCTAGAACAGTTAAGCCTAGATAAACTCCCAAGGCGGCCCATCCATATTCTCTCGATAGCTTCTTTAGCCTTGCTGTGATCCCCTGCGGTTCTTGAGCTGGAGCATCTTTCGGGGAAGGTTTTGCGTCTCGTAAGCGGGAAGTTCGGTGAAATGATCGCCGGGTCGAGCGTAACGGTGATTTGGAAGATTTGGAAGATTTGGATAGAAAACTAAATATAGTCGGTTGTCGTATCGCAGATGGGACAGTCTGTTGCGACCCGGAGACGAAAGTGCGCTTCCATGCTGCTCTCTCTAAGTTTGGTGTCGTCTGTCGTAATACACGCGCCCACATTGGTTGGAACAAACGGGAGTAAACCGGAGGCATTTTATATAACCTCTTTTTAAAAGTTAGTAAATACGATGCTTACGTCGAATAGCCACGGGCATGGACACGGCAAGTGGGTTGTAAACGTAGTGTAGAAAGAAGTATCTGATAATAGCGCCGGTGGATTCGGACGAGAAGCTTCGGAAGGTTAGTGAGACCTATATCCGGTTACGCCGCCAGGAAGACTGCGGGACGCAGCTAGGTAATATAAAATCCGATTGGACGTTACAAAGGAAAGGAAAATAAGCATCCCCTACCTCGTGACGGTTGCCAATTATAAATTGTTCAAAACCGTAGCTCTTTCGAAGAGCCGTAATATCATGACACGACGGTTGACACGACGGTGAGCTCAGGAACTCGGAACCGGGAAAAAAAATTAAAAGCTTTGTTCAATTAAAACCTAACGTAGTACGTACATGCATGGTGATGCAACGAGGTGTCAACCCACTCCCAAGGATGTACCTAGGTACCGACCTGTCTGGATCCCTTAATGCCCGGAGTTTTAACGAGGGTCATCATATCGGATTGTTTCTCCAGTTTTTTTTTATACTTGTAAAGTCGCGTAAATTGGAAGTTTAGATAAAGATTAACTAGGCCGAATGTGAAATAAAGCATGTTAATTAGGTGCATTAATAGGAAAGTAAACCTAACGAGGGAAAAGCCTCTCAGTAAATGATACGGTATTTGTTGGGTTGTTTTTTAAGGCCACACTGCCATCGCGGAAGGCCATTAGGTAACTTGTGTGGTATCGGCTAAAGCTCGGGTGATAATGATACTTCGAGATAGGAATGGACTTATATAGTACATACCTTACCTTATTTACATGATATGGAAGGGTATGTTGCAAATGATAAAACATTTCCAAGGTTAACTGAGCTATAAATGGATTGGAATGAAGAAGATGCAAGGTCCCGCGCGGCTCGCGGTTGCTGGGTCAGAGTGTTAAACTTGGGGAAACAAACCATTAAGAGCCAATCATTCGGAATTATGAGATCTTATCAGGAACGGAGCCTTGAATGATGCAGATGGTGCGGAGTTGCGAGATGTCGGCATGATTGGCCCGCCCGTGGGCTGACTGCCCGGCCAACCATGGAATTCAGTACGACACTGATGTCCAAGGATACTATGTACGACTTGGTGCAGGGTCTTTATGTCAAAGAAACTTGGTAATAATAACATTGTAGGCCGCATCCGAATAATTTAAGGATCATTGATGCTAGAATAACCAGTTCTGTATCCGTAAATCTCGAGTAACCATTTGAAGCTTTCTCCTTATCAGTCCGCGTTCAAAAACAGCCGAATTAGCATATGCGCCGCGGGTTATTGTGTACGTCACTGCTTCTAGAATAGTAAGGAAAAACCCAATGAGGTCATAGTTTGCGAATTCAGAAACAGCAACAGATAGAGCCAGCAAAGCAGCATTAGGTACCTATGGCATATTCTTTTAAGGGACGTACATAGGGAAGGTAAGCTGTTATCCCGCAACTGCCGATCACGAATCACCTAGTCACCTTTTCTTTCACTGCATCTCTAGTGTACATCTTTACATCTCTACATCTCTACATCTTTACATCTTTACATCTCCATACATATTTCTCCAGTTTCTAAACCTTTTTAGCAACAACATCAATGCGCATCATTTGATCGACATCAACCAAACCCCATCCATACCTTAGACTCAAACTACATATCGACCAATAGCACACTCTCGTCAACAGATTGAATCACAATTCCTCCTCGAATCCAAATCCCATCTTCCGTCATTCGTAGGACCATCTATCCCCGTTATTCCCCGCGAGAGCCACAACAACCAACCTAAGAAAACACCAAGCAACAATCTAAGTCTTCATCGTTTACTTTCACCAGTAAACCAGCTCGGCCAAGCTACCTTAGATAGGTATCTACAGAACATACCCACCCAGGCGCTACATATAGTCGTCGGCCATCATCTATAGCTTTTGTTACCAAATAAACACTTTACCATCTCGCGATATAAGCGAGCTATCATCAATATGGAGACCATGATCAAGTCCGTGCTGCGCATCGTGCAGTTCCTTCTCGTCCTGCTCACCACCGCCCTCGTCGGCAATGTCATCGCAAGCAACGTCACCGGATCTGAATCCGCTATTAACTTTATCATGTTCGTGTGCGCCCTCTCCTGGATTGCCATCATCTATGGTCTGGTTTCGCACTTCGTTGCCGCCATCGCAATCCCCGTCGTAGCCCTGGCTCTCGATAGCGCCGCGACTCTCTTCACCTTCATCGGTGCCATTGTCTTCTCCGCAAAATTACAGGCAGTGAACTGCTCCAATATAGTATGTAGCTCTCATCCATCTAATTCAACATGATCTCGATCTTGTTTACTAACTATTTTGGCTAGGGACACAAAACCAGCGACTATATTGCATTTGGTTCAGGAGATACCGAGAAGCGATGCCGTGAGATCCAGGCTAGCACTGTATTCTTATGGTTTCTCTTCGCCGCCTTCGCCGCTAGCCTCTTCTTTGTCTTAAGAGAGCTCCGGCGCGGCGGTGGTTCCGTTCGCGGTCCTAATATGTCCCAGATCGGCGTATAGGCTGCTGATCGGATCGACAATCACTATTTCTCTAGGACCGGTAGGGAGTATGCTACGACTTTACGAGCGAGTAATGCATGCTAAATTTGGGGGTTCGGTTATTGAGTGTATGACCAAGGGGTGCAGAGTTATGAATAAACACGGGGAAGACGGGCTTGGCGTTCGGATCGACATGCATTCTCAGGGGCAAGTCCCCTGATGTAATCCCATGTCCTGCGCGGGCGCTGAAAGCTTTATTCCGAAATAGTTCTAAAGGCATTGGATGAGTTTTATACACCTTGGTTGCTTAATTTTGTCGTTTACGCGAGAAATACAACCAGTGTATAGGGCCTTGGATTATGCACAAAAAGAAAAAATAATCATGTTTGAATTAGTCGAGTACCTAGTTAAATAATTGGGGTACCAATAGGGTATCTATAATATTTGTTTTTCGAGCCTAAACCTCCTATCAAGATATCAGAATGCACAACAGAGAAGCGACGTGACCAACTACCTAGGTAAGTATTAACAAGCCAAATTCTTACCCTCTAGCATAGGTATTATCTTGCCCCCACGTTACAGATATGACACCGGCTTAGACAAATAGCAACCAATAGTTTATAGTTGTTGAGCTGCTTCTCCTTACATCATTTAGATCTGCCTTGGTAGAAGCATTCTTTTAGCCCCGTATCATTTAAATTCTCACTGGATGTCGCTTCTCGGGGTGGTTGGTGTTGAACACGAGAACCACAGGTTCTTTCTAGCACTCATATGGCTCGCGACTTTGCCTGCATTGTTATTGTAACCGCACCTCTCTATTGGTTAAAGCTTGGACAGCTTCGTCTGAAGGCCAAGGCAGATAGGCCCCGCAGAGAGCCCAACGGGAAATTCTCCTGATAGGAGAAGAAGAGATGGGTTTATATAACTAATAGATTATCATCAACTTCGCTAGCCGTATAACTAGTGTTATCATGCTACAATATTCCATTAAGTGCCTACGGGTGCAACTAAAATGGATCCCTTATCTATTTCAATGGCGTGCATAACTCTAGGGGGGCTTATATCCAAGGTCTCTGGGGTGGCCGCTTCTTTTGTGCGTGCGTGGTACCTATACGAACAGCTGAAGCCGATGTCAACGAGATAATATCGGAATTCGAATCAATAAGCGCAACGATAAAGCTTCTCAACCAAGACTTCTTAGAGCGAACACCTGAGCATCTAAGAGGCAAGATATCGGATGTTGTAGCCAGTTGTGGCAAAACCATCAACGAAATCCATGGGATTCTCTCCTACTACCATCCTCCACTTGGCACAAGAATATTTCGTTGGGTATCTACCGGCAAAAAGAGCTTGGAAAGGCTGAAAAACAGTCTTAATACGCATAGGTTTGCTTTGGGCATGGCATTAGACATTGCCAACTTGTATGCTCGTCGTCTTAACGTGGATTGAGCGTATCACTTACTCTATATTCATATAGGATTACTATCGGAGACGTTAAGGAGAATATCATCGGAATTAAGGATAATACCGTTTATATGAAGAGTACGTTAGCTCACCCCATTCTCATAATATAGCCGAAGACCCGGTGTTGTTAATTATCTCGCAAGATGATGTCGCCTTCCGTAGAAACTCTCGAGGCTCATTCGATAGACATTCGAGCCCAATGCGATATCTAAAGAGAAACAGACTATTCAGGTGGGCTTTACGGCCACTAGAGTCTAGGGATGGTATCAGAAATTCTTAGAACAAGGCAAATTTACAGTGTACCTACGTCCCGCCCGAGTTCGTATACGGATTCGTATAGGAGCTCTTCATACCTATCATGCCAATGCTCATCATGCATTGGAGGAAAGCAGCAGCAGCAGAAGAGGGGGCTATTCTCAAGACTAATTAAAAGACGTCGCCAGCAGCCCGTCGAGTCTCTCAGATCATTTCGTTCGCAGACCGAGAGATCCTCTGTGTATACGGATTCTATACAGGATTCTGAGCGTAGCAACATCACTCTGTCAAGAGAACTTACAAGAGAGAGGGAGCTTATAAGTCCTATAACCAGGTATCCAGGACGAATAGAAGCACAACCGGACAGATATAAATATACCGTAGGTACCTACCTATTAATATAAATATGTAAATTATCTACACCACCTCCGTCGCCGAAACATACTGACCCGCGCCAGAATACCTCCAGCGAGTAAAATAAGCCTCCCCGCCCTGCGGACACTCCACCTCCACCCCAACACCAGCTCCATTGCACGTCGCGTACGCACCAACCAAGCTGCCAACAAAAGAGCCATTACCACCACTCACCAACCCCGCAGACGCCGCACCAACAAGCATCCTAGCATCCGGATCCGCAGCCGGCGCAGCAGCAAGACGATAATGCGTCGCGTTCGCCGTCTCGATGTGCAGCCTGATAGGCCCATCAAGCCAGTCCCCCGGAACAACAACAGTTCGCGGCTCGGGGGGCATGCCGGTGCCCTCGGCGCGGAACCGCAGTGCCAGTTGTGTTGTCTTGGCTTCCTCGCACGTTGGATTCGAGATCTCGGGTAGGAGCACGACGCCGAGGTCGATGTGGTTGACCTGCGTGAGGAAGACGGTGACGCCGGCCTCTTGGCCAACTTGCCGCGGGGCGAAGGTTAGGTCTACGCTGAAGCTGAACAGCGTGTCGGTCTGGCGTCGGCCGATGAAGGAAAGGCCCTGCTGGCCGCTGAGCTCGGGTGTGGTCGAGGAGAAGGGTGTTCCGGTTAGGTTGTTCCGGCTCGGCACGATTTGCAGGCCTTGGGGTGTCACGGAGAATGCGCCGTCCCGAGGCACGCGCCAGTAGACCATGTTACGTGGGATCGCCGTGCCCTCTTCGAAATCGTATGCGTCGGGGTCGGAGTTGAAGGGGCCGTCGCCGGGGATTTCGCGGTCGGTTGGGGGTAATGCCCACCCGGTCATCTTACCCCGAACCGGCTGTAATACAGGCCACTCGCCCTCTTCCCACGTCACCGGGAAGAGCACCGCTTCCCGACCCATCGGGTAGATCTCGAATTGGGGCCCTGAGCGGGTGGCGAGCGCCATACCCCACCAATTCCCGCTGGCGTCTTGGAATAGGTCGCCGTGGCCGACGGTCTGGAAGTACTCGTCGGTGCCGCGGTTCGTTAGAATAGGATTATTCTCGTATGCTTCGTAAGGACCGGTCAGATTACGAGATCGAGCGATCGTGATCGAATGGTTTGTCTCAGTACCACCCTCGGCGATCATCAAATAATACCAGCCATCCTTCTTATACAGATGCGGGCCTTCGGGCCATACGCCTCCTGTTCCATTCCAGAGGCTGATAGGCGGCTGGCTAACTTCACCGGTTTCAAGATTGATTTCCTGGAGGATGATGCTCTGCGTGGCCATATAAGCCTTACCGTCGTCGTCCCAGAATAGGTCCGGATCGATCTTGTCTGTCGAGAAAGTAACCGGGTCGCCCCAAGCTTCGTCGCTGAAGGGGTCGTCCGACTTGAAGACTACGCCAATGCTCCCCTTCGACGTACCAATATAATCGCATATCACGTAGAACTGCCCGTCGTGGTGGCGGATGGTCGCCGCGTACATGCCCTGCTGCTGGCCAGTCGTGTTCCAACTGATTCCGGGGAGCTGGCTCTCGCGGTTCCACGCATGGCTGATTACCTTCCAATTTATCAGGTCCTTCGATGCGTATAGGGGAAGCCCGGGGAAGGATACGAAGGTAGACGTCACGCAGAAGAAGGTCCCGTCGACCTGCGTGCACGACGGATCCGAGTGCCAGCCTGGTAACACCGGGTTATAATAGGTAGAATTGCCGACCTGCACCGCCGTGGATGAAGCTACAGACGCGAGGAACGCCAAGCGGACGTTCACCAACGAGAAGAACCTCATCGTGTGTTTCCTCCTCTTTTCACTCCTTCAGCTAGGGTGAGACGCGAATGTAGGTAGTCAGCTAGGCTACCGTCCATGCGATGGGACCCTATTCCTATTAATAAATACATCGTCGCTTAGCGGTTAATAACTGGTGTTCGGTGATCCTGGCTTAATTCAACCGAGTAGATCTATAATTGTCCGTCGAATTGCGGAGGTAACTACGGTTAGTCCGGTATAGATCTGGGGTAACTCGGGGTATTGGGACTCGTTCTCCTTCTATCCCCTGTCTCGGTACCATGTGTATGGGCGACCCGATCATACTTTATAATTTCTGCATTTTACTTCATTCGCATAATGGCCTATTGATTCTTGGTGTTAACATTGGCATGGCGATTATTGGCGGGTTGGCTGGAGTTGTAGTAATATGGTGGGATATGGTGGGATATGGTGGGATATGGCGGGAAATGCTGTTGATTGGGTAAAGTTTCTTAGTATTAGGCTTTGCCTGGGAATTTCCCTATATTATACTAATTATAATCATCAATATACATTAATATACTCTCTAGTGAGTCTAGTCTAGTCAAGGGAGAAGTTCTACTTCTCCCCTTTACTCTGCCTCTTTTTATTATTTCTTGGGGATTAAATACTCTTTATAATGATTACGTTTTTATAAATCTACCATTACGTCTTGATTTTAGTCAAAGGCGTTATACTAAGAGATACCGTTATCATTTGATATCTCAACTCGAAAAGAGTAGATAAGAATAATAAGAATAATAAGATACGTGACATCACCGCCTATATATCTCTTACCTTTCCCGTAAGTAATTGAAGCCCCCGAGGTTACGGATACGTTTGCTAACATATCATGGAAATCATGCATCATTGGACTCCATACTTATAACCATTAGCAATTTCGTGCTATAATACCTACCAAACACGGCCGGCTCCCGGTATCAATGCAATGCCAACTCATTCCTTGATACCAATTGGTCTTAGATAATGCCCGCATGTCCAGTAACCTATGATAGAACGGCGGAGACGGGGCTCTACATCGTACACTACCCAGCAGAGGCCCACGCCGGCTTTCGCCATTCTTCTTGGCGGGACGAATTGGCAAATCGGGAATCTCGGTTACACTACCATCCGCCGTCTTCTACGGCAGCCCGCTGCCCGTCACTGACTGCTCATATGCACGGCATCTCATTCGGCCCTCGTTGTGGCACTAGTCCCGAGTACAACTCGATATCACGGGCATTTACTCAATAAGTTACCGAGTAGATACTCGCTTATTGGTTGTTTACACTTCATCCCACGACTCCATGAGCTCTTCTATCTGCATGCTTATCTACGTATCTACGTCTTGCCGCTATCCAGGACCTGTGTTTTGCCTTTGATCATATGAATAAAACCGCATGCTAATATGAATACCTCTAGACAAGTCGAAAAACGTAAAGGGATAGTAGTATACAGCTCCTCAAGATGTTTCGTCTTTCTAACCTCTTAAGGAATGTATCCCTAGGTATCCCTAGGTATCCATGCTAGTTGAAGGTTATTCCCAAAAGGCAATTAGATATCGAAGTGGAACTTTCCATTCATAACAAAGGATAAGAGTACCTAATGTACCTACCTAGGTATGTACGATTCTCCTACCTTTATCTTGCCGTGTTTGAGATTTCACAGACGCTCTGTTTCGTATACTGTTCTGTCCAAGCTTCTTCAAGCTCTCACCTCACATCTCCTTCGAAATGGCTGATGATTTCTCGTCATCGATGCCAACTCCAGAGTCTCCTTCAAGTATACCTTTCAACGATGAATCGACCGCGCTTCTACCAAAGGTGCCTCTGGCTGGTGCACAAACTAATACTCCCCAATATCGGCAATGGCTAGCTGAAATATGGCTCTTGACCAAGGCGTCTATCCCCGTGATATTGGCTTATACACTCCAAAACAGCCTTCAGACCATCTCTGTCTTGATCGTAGGCCGTCTCTCTCCAGAAGCATTAGCTACGGCTGCTTTCTGCTACAGTTAGTATAATCTAAAACCGTCTCATACCATCAAGATACCTTAGGTACCTATCTTTAAATATGAGGTAGATTCCATAAATCCGGCATTCCCCTTAACGTATTTAAAAAGTACCTAATATAGTATCTAACACGCGAAACCCACATGTAGTGTTCGCAATGGCCACAGGCTGGTTAGTCGCCATGGGCGGCACAACAGCGCTAGACACCCTCGCATCGACGAGCTTCACCGGCTCTCAAGACAAGCATGACCTTGGAATCCTGCTACAACGCGGCATCATAGTACTGACCGCATTCTACGCCGTCGTAACCGTAATATGGGGGTTTTCCGGTCCCTTATTCCGAGTCCTTGGACAGGAAGAATTCATCTGCGTCGAAGGGAGCAAGTTTCTACATATTCTAATCCCAGGAGGCCTGGGATACGTGTGGTTCGAATCGATGAAGAAGTATTTACAGGCGCAGGAGATATACAGGCCGGGAACATATGTGCTCCTGATCACGTCGCCGCTTAATGCATTGCTCAACTACCTCTTCATTTATCCTCTTGGTTTGGGCCTCTACGGTGCCCCTCTTGCAACGGGTATATCATACTGGATTTCGTTCCTGCTTCTCGTCGCATACGCAACCTTCATACACGGCCACGAATGCTGGGGTGGCTTTGCTCCCCGTCGCGCGGCCTCGAATCTTTGGCCGTTCGCACGTCTGGCCTTCTTGGGAGTTATTCACGTGGGCACGGAGTGGTGGGCTTTTGAGATTGTTGCTCTGGCTGCTGGCAGACTTGGCACTATCGCGCTCGCCGCACAGTCCGTCATCATGACGGCCGATCAGGTCATCAACACGATCCCTTTCGGTCTAGGCGTCGCCGCCTCGGCTCGGATAGGTAACCTCCTAGGAGCACGGAAGCCCCGCGATGCAGCACGCGCTGCCCACTGCGCTGCCATCTTATCTACGATTCTGGGCGCCGTTATACTCACCATTCTGATGAGCACTAGAAATGTTTTTGGCAGGATCTTTAACGACGATGACCGCGTAGTCCGGCTCGTCGCAGACGTCATGCCTTTTGTCGCCCTGTTCCAGATCGCTGATGGGCTGAACGGGAGTTGCGGTGGTGTACTCCGAGGCATGGGGCGACAATGGATTGGTGCTCTTGTTAATCTACTCAGCTACTACGGCGGTGCGCTACCAGCGGGAATCTACCTTGCTTTCCATGGATGGGGTCTTCAAGGCCTATGGGTTGGACAATGTGTTGCTCTATACCTAGTTGGAATCCTTGAGTGGGTGATTGTCGGGTTAAGTAAATGGGACAAGGAGGTTGATAGAGCGCTAGATAGACTTGATGCTGATGAGGCTGGGGATAATTACGCCACTGGAATAGGAGAGGTTACAGCTCGGAGTGAAGTGTAAGCCTAGGTACCTAAAGCAAGAAAAAATGAAACCATATAGAAGGGAAGGGTAGTTATTCGTTTTGAATGTTAGAAGCTTCTGATAAGCATAGCTTAAAATACCTAGTTAAACTAAGAAACTATCGCTTCTTGATATTACGGGCATCCAACATACTCGAGTTGCTATTTCAAGTAACGAATTGTCACCATAAGACTAAAACCATGATTGTCATATGAATGACGAGCAGCGCTCAACACAAATTACAACAAAACAGAAAGGAATATCGGCTTAAGCGAGAGTTAGCGAAGCTACCCTGTATACGCTACATAAAAGCCTCGGTATCGTGTTCTTGCGTGGAGGAAGCCTAGCCGTGGATGATGATCCCCCTTTATTCTCGTCAACTTTTCCCTTTGCCCGTGCCTCACGGCAATTATATAAACAAACGAGCATATGCAGTATGGTACAAGAAATGAAAATTTCAAATAACTCCGACGCTCCTGTGCATTAAACTTTTCGCGGGACTTGCGGGACTCGCGGTCCTAATGATGAATACTTCTAGTGTGTGCCGTTTTTGCCATTCATGCTGTCGGACGCCTTGGTTTGCCTTCGTGCAGACCCCGATCTGGGCGGGCTTAACGCTGCTCCAGCGGCAGTAGTTTCGTCATACTGCTGGTTGACGGCTTCCTCGGCATATTTCCGCGTTTCCTTGGCCCATTGCTCCAACCGGTGCTTTTCGATATGCTTAAGCAGGTTGTTATCCTCCCACCTCATCGCCTCCAGTACCTTCTCACGATAGTTTTTCTCCATTTTCTCAAATCGACGGTCAAGATTTTCCGTATACACCCCAGCGACCTCTGATGGAGACAGCCGCCGGTAATCGTTTTTGTCCCCGCCACTTTGCTCTGTTTTCTTCATTAGTACTGCTACTACCGAGCATCATGTTCGTTTTGACTTACGATTCGCATATAGTGTACAGTAGAACTGGAAGAGGTCTGTCTGACCAAGGACCTCTACGATATCATTGTCTTTCTTGAGTGTAGTGTTGTTGAGTCGCGTCCAGTCTTCTCTTAGGAAACATCTGCGCCATATGAGCCGCTCGGCTTGTACACGCTCTGCGCCAGTGAGGCCGTTATAAGCTACGCTGAGAGCCGAGAAAAACTGGTCCGGCATGTGTTCCCGCGTCTCCTGTGGTAGAGTGATTAATGTAAGCAGGTCAATGAGCGTGAGTGGGTCCAGAGCCTCGTGGTTCAAGAGCCGTCGTAATGCGTCGTCAAATATTTGCGAGAGTATCTTATACTTCTTGGGTATCTTGAGCGCGAATGTTTCTTGTACAACGCTTAACTCTTCCCCTTCGAGCGCCAAGCTGATCACTGGGCGGATTTGAGTGTTGTATAGGTCGTCCTGAACACCAATGATGGCAAGTTCTTTATCGATGGCGTCCACCTGAGCATCCTCAGCTGTCCCGTTGACACTCGCATCTTGTATGCTCATAGATGCTTTGCTAGACGGCCGGGATGATTCGGCCATCCTAGCTAGCTTGCCTAAACTTAACTCGATCTTCTTGTTCCAGACCTGCTGCTCGCGCGCCAGGCCAAGGTCGAGAAGCGTGTCGGCGGCATGGTCAATGTCCTCTTCGCTGATAATGTCGTTAATCCAGGAAACTTTGGCCAATTCTGGTTTGGTCCGAAGATACATCGTTTTGAACTTCTTATCCCCATCATACTCGAGCAGGGCATCAACTCCGAACGTAGTGAATAGGTATTCGTAGAATGGGAAGGCAAAGTCTTTGCCATATGTTATGAAGTACTCACGCACTTGCTCTTCTTTCGCAGTCATCTTGGCTTCCAAACTTTCGAGACGCTCAGGAGACAGGCCAGGTGTCTCAAGTTGGTGTCGAAGTCCGTCGATTTCACGAGTGAGAATCTCCGCGAGTGCAGGAAGAGAATCATGGTTCTCGGCAATCCTGATTCCAGCTTCCCAGTTTTCAGTCTGAGCAAGAAGGACGACCTTGTCATGGCGGTCTTGCTCATAGATGCTCGCGTACTTCTGACCGTCCGCAGCCTTCTTTGGATCGTCGCTGGCGAGGTATGATCGAGATAATTCTTGAACGACAGTTAAGTAGACTTCAGTCATTTCTGGTAAAAGCTCGCGAGTCTTCTGAACCATGGCGCTTTGCCCTTCGGAATCTGCTGACCAGTGTTGCTTAACCCACTCAGTAGACAGTTCCACTTGCCTCTTTACATTGTTGGCAATGAAAGGGTGGCAAGTCCAGGGAGTCGGGAGCCCAACATAATCGCTAGCTAAAATCCCGTGGTCCATTTTCTCGCCGGCCAGACCATAGAGTTGAAGGTTCCTCGTGCGGAATGTGAAGGCATCTCGTATTGCGCTATTGTAAATCTCTGCAGCTTCGTATATCAACCGCGTTAGAGATGCCTGATCTAGGTTGGCCTTAGAATTGTGTTTTATAACTTCGTAAGCCCAAGCGATGAATATTTGCATGCGATCAACATCGCGAATGAACCAGTGACGCAGCTCATCGACTTCCCCTTTCGCGACGTTCGGTTCAGACTTTTCCTCGGATCGGATGTACTCGACGATTTCGGCAACGATGCTCTTTTTAGAAGTTGCAGATCGCTGAGTGGTGAACTCTTCGTGCTTGTGCCAGATGACGTTAGCAACATGTAGTTTTTCCGCGTTCCAAAGTAACTGCCATTTGGTAACACGATCGAGGTTCACTTTAAGGCTTGCGATCTGTGTCATTATCTTCTCCAAGTACTGCACACGCTCCTTGATGTTAGTATCGACCCGTGCGGCTAGAGTTGAAAAGTGTTTGCCGGCAGATGTGAGAATTTCTCGGCTCAACTCCAGAGCAGCAGCACCATATTCCGCATCGGTGAAACGAAGGCCGTGCTGTCTATCGAATACGAGGGGGTTATCCTCCCTAACACCGAAAAATACGGCCTGTTCGAGCTTCGCTTTGGCTGTAACCTCCGGAGGCTTCTCACTTGCAAATCGTTCAACATCTGTTAATGCAATACGGAGAGCACCTGCACCTCGAACCAAGAGTATAGCGGCGGGATTTTTAGGCCTGATACGAGGCGCTCTCCCTTCACCAGAACTGAAACCTTGGGTCCTGGGCTCTTCGGTTCCAGAGCCGACAATTTCGAGTGTGGGGTCCGTACGCAGATCGACGACATCCTCGAAAGATGCAGGTATGATATGGTTGTCCTCGAGTATTTGTGAATCGGGGGAGTCGGGGGGCTGGGCAATTGAGGCTATCACGGCAGCGTGGTCGAAGACAAGAAAAGCAATGATATTTGGCCGAGGGAGATAGAGTCGAGGTTTAGCAAGAGCCTGGGAATCTGGTGCAGTAGAGTAAGTAGATATCGGTCGAACCATGCCAACGTCAATGGGGTTTTCTGATGAAAGCCCAGAATACAATACGACTTCAATCAGCGTATAACGCCATCCTTGCTTGTTAGACAACGAAACAAGGAGTACCAAGTGTTGCTGGTCCTCAGACTCAGAGGGTTCACGAAGCTGACTCATCTCTCTATATTTTTGCTCTAGGCCCCTGGGTACGAAGCAGAAGTCAAGTATCTTTAGCGACTCCGCAGGTAACTTGGCGCTTACGCTGTCCATCTGCTGGAGAGCTCCGAGGATGGTATTGCGAGCATCTACCTCGACCAGAAGGTCATGGTGGCCTCCCCGGTGCACCCTCCAAGAATGCAGGCGACCTTTCGACGTAACAGCGACGACAGTACACTCGCCTTGCTTGGATGACTTTTCTGAACGGACGGCAGCGATATCTCCCTGAGAAGCAGTCTGTGACAGCGCATGTCGGAGACTTCCAAAGAACCCGCTGTTAGCAGGGCCAAGGTTGGTGCGCAAGAACTGTGTCGAGATTTTCGGGCGGCCATGCGTGTCTCGGACGCTCAAGTATGCCAGGCGTCCACTACTAAATGCGAGGATGAAACCAGCCGCGGATTCGGCATGGGTGATCTGAATGACAGCCTCTCCAGAAAACATTCCTGTGATAGAACCTTCAACGCCATTTTGCTGTTGGCGCATGAAATCCAGTGTCGTCGCGCTTGATATCGATTCCCAGTAGGTCACCTTACCATTAGTAGGCATTACTACTACTAAACCCGGCTCGGAAGAGGAAGCAGACGGAGGGACGAGCTCGCCCAGGGGTAAAAGATCGCTCGAGGACTTCGAGGGATACGGTAACGCAAAGGTAAAGGATTCAGGAGACTGAGCGGGTGTCGCATATGGCCATACGATGGCATGAGTATGGGAAATGCTTAGGGCATATCCTGTGGAGCTGTCGACGGAACCATGCTGACGACCTACGCGATAGAGTTAGTGATATAAACAGTCAACGAATCGACGAGCGGTGAAGTAACATACTACCAGTGTCCAACTTTAATCGATCAGGTAGAGCCGGGAGTTTTCGGACATCAAACGCGATATTAGTTGACTATAGGTTGACGTGTCAGCCATTTAAACTCAAGGTCGCCGGGAGCTCTTTGATACTAAACTTACTAAAAGCGTACTACCATCCCCCTTGCTAAGACGCTCGCCTGGCCGAACTTTCTTCGATCGAAAACTGAGTTCCTGCTTCGGTGCAGGCGATTCCTCAATTCCATCTTGCTTCAATTCGACTATCGAAGGCTTCGCGGACTTGACTTCGTACGTCTCAGGAGTAGCAATGGGATTCGCGAAGGTTTGATCGTTCAATGGTATTCTCGGTCGCTTCGCTTTAGGTTGCTGCACCGAGTTATCTGAGCTCACGGGTCGTTGACGTCGTCGGCCACGGGTTGCCGTTACGGCAGGCGACGGATTTTCAGCGCCGTTGACAGTAGCCGAAAACATGATGTAACAATTCTGCAGTATGAGTCCTTAGGATGAGCAACAGGATCGAAACAAGGATGCAATCGAATACTTTTAGCGATGAAAACCGTTATTATCGATGGATCGATTGATGTAGAAAATACGTGCTCATCGTGAGGAGACGAAAAGGAGGCGGAAGAAGTCGTGGGCGTGGGCGTGGATAAAATGTTGGAGAAGGTGTGAGGTGTGAAGGTGTAAAAAAAAAGATGATGATTGAATGGTGAAGGCCTTCGTTTCGCGAAAGAATGACGAGGCCGACAAATGTTTGGCTACGATTGATTGGGCCGCTGCTTCACCTTGGCTGGGTACCTGTAGGGACGGGGAGGAAAAAAAAAAACACATACCTACCTCACTAGAAATTGGGTTACCTAGCTGGAGCTACGTTGCTCTGGCATTTACCAGTAACTTTCGCAGGCGCGGCTGAAGCTAGACCGTTTTAGAACCTTCAAGACCCCTGTGCTCGCCGCTTGTGGACGAGCCGGGACGGATCAAATGCTTTGCAACCGTCATGTGGCTCGTGCGCTGGCAGCTTAGCACGGACCAAGCAACCAATCGCAAGGACTTAACAAATCCGGGGCAACCTCTAACCTAATGTTCTAACCTAATGTTTGAGCCTCGACTTTAACGACAACCTCAATCCTCGACATATTTCTAACTTATTCCGTATTGTTCCGTAATCTAACTTCATACAACTCCTCTCAACGTAAAGTCATTTCATTATGACGATTGATTTATAACATTCCAAGACACTCACGAATATATCAAGAATAACAAAGATTGGTTGTCCCTACTATTTCTTCATTTGCCTCTTTAGGAAAGTGAATATTTCAAGTTTGTCCTCTCGAAATGTTCATGTTCACCACCTCCCTATTTACTAGAAGATATTGAAAAATCTAGCAACGTGGATAGCTCCATTAGATGTTTAGCACTGATGCTATACTCTACTGGGGGATTGGACTTTGCACTTCTTACGTGTAATTCCTAGTTCCTCCATGGTAGCCAGGTAATCTCGGGGAGCTACCCCTAGCAATTATATCAGCTTAGGCTACAAATCGCGCATATCATCTGAAAGGGATACTAGTGCTATACAAGAACTCAAGATGAGACGAAGCATCAGTTCAGTTACGATTACAGATCCCCTGGTGAAGTATCAGTCACTACTAGCGACTGGGATCTGTTCTCCCGATGCTGCTCAGTATCGGTTAGCGATCCATCTTCAAAAAGTCTATCATCGGCTCAAAGATTATTCACCATCACATGAGTACCGTGTTAGATTAAAAGCCATTACCAGTGCCCTGGACAGCGCTAGAAAGGAAGATAAAGACCCATCGCGCACTCTCGCAGTCGAGAGCCATCCTATCTGGCGCAACCCCCTTTTTTCTCGGTTCTTCGCTCGCGATGAGAGTAAGGATACTCTAGCTCTTATAAAAGTTCTCACGAGCCACGAAGAGGCGATTCAAATAGATTCGCCGCAAGGCTTATTCCTATCAGGTGAAGTTGGCACTGGCAAGTCAATGCTGCTTGACCTCCTGGCTGACGGGTTGCCTACGAGTCGCAAAAGACGATGGCATTTTAATACTTTCATGCTGTATACGCTGTCTCAGCTTGAGCGTTATCGGAAGTCACATTCACATCTAGACCGCGGTGATCAAGAATATTCGTTACTCTGGATGGCTAAGGATATGGTTGAGAAATCGCCAATTCTCTTCCTGGATGAGTTTCAACTCCCAGATAGAGCGGCAAGCAAAATCCTAAGCAATCTATTCATTGCATTCTTTCAACTAGGCGGCGTCCTCGTTGCTTCGTCCAATCGTATGCCAGACGAGCTGGAAAAAGCTACCGGAGTCGAATATGTTCCTCCAACGACTGGCAGTCTCATAGGTCAAGTCTTGGGGTTAAGACAGACGCGTGGAAAAGGAGAACTATTCGGCTCTACTAGTGATTTTGCATCATTTCTTGAAGTTTTGAAAGCAAGATGTGAATTCTGGCAAATGGAAGGAGGTAAAGACTGGAGGCGCCGTGAAGCTAGCGAGTTGCTGAGCCAACGTGTTAAGACCCCTATTGAGAATTATATATCTGACGAGTCAGTAATAACTTCCGCGACAGTGCTTTCTTCTGATACGAAGACTCAAGAGACAGGCGAATCAAGTCTATCCATTACAACACCAAGGAATTATTTCCTCATAGGTGAGACGGATGAAGCTTTATGGGTGGAAACATTAAACAGCTTGATTTTGCCACCTGAAAAGCACGAAATACCTTGGGAGTCCTTAACAGTGACCGTTTATGGCCGGGCTATCACTATTCCTCAGCATTACGGCGGATCTGTTTTATGGGACTTTAAGGACCTCGTCTCCTCCTTCGGACCAGCCGACTATATTACAATGGCCTCAACTTTTCATACTTTCATCATCGATGGCGTGCCTATCTTAACGATTCTTAAAAAGAACGAGGCAAGAAGACTCATTACATTATTGGACGCATTATATGAAGCCAAGTGTAAATTAGTTATCCGTGCCGAAGCCGCTCCCGATGATCTATTCTTCCCGGAAGCGAAGGTTGTTCCCTCACCCGTGAAACGGGATGCTCCTAAAAGAGG
Source organism: Daldinia loculata (assembly GCF_022478755.1). Lineage (NCBI taxonomy): Eukaryota > Fungi > Ascomycota > Sordariomycetes > Xylariales > Hypoxylaceae > Daldinia > Daldinia loculata. Next base: position 286,493 of record NW_026054886.1, read on the forward strand.
CGAGAGTATTGACGGAGACGTAATACACTCCGAGACGGTTGCCGAGGTTTACCAGGATACAATGTCGCCCTTCAGGCCGAACATCTCGTCATACACCGACTCGAGAAATACGGATTATGATCCGGATCAGGATTCCGACTTTGGTGTAGAACAAAAGTCCAAAGTAGACTTCAGTAACACCAGTGCGTTTACTGGAGAGGATGAACGATTCGCCTACAAGCGAGCCACGAGTCGGCTCTGGGAACTTTGCGGAGCTCAATGGCATAGCCGCACAGGGGACAACTGGTGGCAACCACTTCCTCCAGAAGCACGGCATTGGGAAGGTTCGCCAGTTTCTAAACCGCGGCCGTGGTCAGCCTCGCCGATTGTCCGAGGGGATGATGCTAGCATGGGACCGTCAGTAGAGCTCGAAGAACCTGCAGGTCTACAACGGCTACGCCTCGAATATTTAAAGAAGACCTTCTCGGGGGAGGGCCAAGCGAAAAGTCGCGACCAGGAGTAAGGATCTAATCCATAGAATTGTACATATCATGTCTAGATAGAGCACGTACATAAATGCCCAAGTACCACCGTATAAACGAAATATCAAATATCATTCCATCACGAACACCTAGACTCCATGCTCTATGCCAGCCCATAACGCCACTATACATGCATGCGCATTCGAACAACCACTCTCTCCTAAACCCAAACTCACCCTTCATCTTTCCCTTTCTTCCCTATACCCCTCCACCCAACTACAAATTCGTCAATCCCGGCACCCACCCCTCCCCAATCCGCCTCATCTCCTCGGCAAACTTACGGCTCGTAATCCTCTTCCCCCCCACGCCGCCCCCCGGCGGCAACACCAGCGGCGCGTGCTCGTCAGGGTCGTAGAACGGATTCTGCAGCAGCCGGACATACGCAGTCTGCATAGCGCGAAACACAACGCGCAGCTCCGTCTCCCTAAGACCAACACCGCCTCTAATAATCCCCGCGGACCCAGCCCCTCCCCCTCCTCCGGCCACGCGGCCCCGCATATCGACTACGGCGACGAACTTGACGCCCGTGTTCGTCTCGAAGCCGTACGCGGCCAGGCGCTCGTCCACGGCATGCAGGAGGCCGAAATCGCCGCTGAGAATGGGGGTCGTGGTGGTCGTGGCAGTAGTGGCGGTGGCGGTGGCGCCGGCTGTGGGCGCGGTGCCGGCGCGGCGGGCGCGCGTTTCGAAGATGTCGAGGGTGCTGCTGAGGAGGAGGGAGAATTGCAGGGGCGTGCGCAGGGGGGCGCGGGTGTTGCTCGCGGGGTCGTAGGAGGGGAATATGGTTATGTGGAGGGGGTTGTTCTAGTTGCGTTTTCATGTTAGCGAGGAGCGGTGGTGTGGTGGTCGGAGTGGTTTGGGTGGTTTCGCGGAGTGGAAATAAACGGGTGAGTGAGGTTGCGCGTATAGGTAGGTTAGGATAGAGGGGAGGTAGGGGAGGTAGGGGGGAAAATGATAAAGGAACGTACATTTCGCCCTATGACACCTAGGCAGGCTATAGAGGGTATTGCGGTCGCCATCGCTACATGTGCTGCCGGGTTTGCGCTGCTGTGTATGCGTATGCGTTGGGATTGGGAAGATGGAAAGATGTAAAGATAATTGAGTGCTTGGGTTTGGTGAAGTTGAGCTATCGATAGTGAGCTTGAGGCTGCCCCACTATTTCGTCTTCAGTGAATCAAAGGGGGACATAACATCTATGTATCTTCAGGGGTATAACCACTAAATATAACAGAGATATAAATGCAAATGTTTATTATTCGAGTAGTATCTATCATCTTAAAGACGCCTGTACGTATCCTTATCTAGCATGATATCTAGGTACCTACAATGTAATAGCACATAGTTATTTTAAAAGGCTCGATGAACCTTGAGAGATCTAATACCACCTCCTCCTATCATAGAACATCGTCTATAAGACACCATGTTTTTTTCTTTTTTTGGCATCTTGTCCCACGTAGTATCATGTAGACGTCACTACTCCTCCTCTTCCTCCTCTTGTACTGACTCAGTCTCTTCCAATCCTTTCAAGACATCCTCGATCTCGACTGGGTCGGTGATGGCCCAGACGCCGCCCCCTTTAACCGAGTCCATCCCGCGCATGCCCACCTCCTTTCCTACAAGATTCCTACCAACTTTTCCAGGCCCAATACCAATCCACCTTCTAACCTTCTGCTCTTGATCCAGATACTTGATGCTGTCCCACCATCTGACAGTTTCGAGACATTGTCGCGCCAGTAGGTCTTTCACATCCGCGGCGTCTTCGAATGGCCGCGCACTCACGTTGCTTACACATTGAAGTCGGCCCGGAAACGTGATGACATCCTTGTCTTCGCGGCCCTTTACTCTACTCTTCCTCGAGACTAGTTCTCGCATCACGTTGACTGCCGGTCTCACGATTGGACTGTGGAATGGACTGTCGCTATGTAATCGAACCGCTCTAGGGTCGTGGCCAAGGAATTGTCGGACATGAGCTGTCAGTTCCTTGATCCTTTGTATATTCCCACTCAGCACAATCTGATTCTTGCTGTTGATATTTGCGATAAGCACTTGGTCGATAGGCTTCATGGAGTCGGCGCTCTCACTCCTCGCGCCAGCACTGCGGTATCCCACGAAGTCGTCTATAGCCTCGATCAGTTGCGTTAAATACTCGGGCTCCGTAACGACGGCTACCATGCCATATTCTCCTCCGTATTTTTCTTTGGCCTTCTGGGTAGCCTCCGCCATAGCCTCCGCGCGTTTGCGCACCATATATAAAGCGTCCTCGAATTCTAATACACCACCTGCTACTAAAGCTGCGAATTCGCCCAGTGAATGCCCGAGCGATACATCTACTCGCTTGGATATATCAAAGTTGAATTCGTTCTCGAGGATGCGGAGAATGAGGATGGAGGTTGCCATGATCGCCGGCTGGGCGTTGGGCGTTGCGGTTAGTACTCGGCTTGGGCCATTTTGTATTATGTCGGACAGCTTGTATCCCATATAACTATCTATCTCATCAATTATTTGCGCGGCTCTAGCTGGGAAGGCTTCGATCCAGGGCGTAAGCATTCCGACTTTCTGGACTCCTTGGCCTATAATAACGGTAGAGTTAATTAGTTTAGTTCTTGAGGGGTTTCATTGGAATCATTGGAATCCTAACCTGGAAAGAAGATAGCAGTCCGCGGTCTCTTCCCTTTTGTTGATACGTAATTTCGACGGCCAATTGGACCCATGGAGTATACCGCCGCACTGAGAAAGTCGGTTGAGCTGAGCCGGCGACATACCCTACCCGCGGCGCGGATGGGCCGGCGCAACGGGGAAATGAGCACACTCATCACCGCAGGCCAGTTACGTTTGCGCTGCGGTGATCAATTCTCACGGTCATCGAATGTGAACCTTGGCTAAGCCGTTGAGCAAGAAGATAAAATAGTAATTGGTGCGAAAGGAGATTCGGGTTAAAGGAGCAAAAGTTCAGAAGCTGTAAAGTCGAAGCTTGGATTGATGACTCTACATGTAGTTGTTGAGGTATTGAGGTACATACCTTAGGTACCTTAGGTACCTACAGCTACCTCGGCCCATGTTCGACAGATGCTAAGCTGCCCGCAATTGCCAAGGTCTCCCCCCACATTCTTCCCCAGGTCTAGCTCAGTACATGTACCATGTCTCTACAGGTAGGCTCTATTAGATGTATATACATCCGAAGGTATCCGTTAAAACGATTTCATTAAATACTTCGGCGACACAGTAGTCTTTGTGATGCTTGTTCGTTCTTCACTTACTTGGAGTTTTACTAAAGTCCGAACCCGGTTTGATCTTGAGGGAACGGATATAATCATTCAATAGTACCTAGCTTGACGCTGCTGATCTATGCGTAGTGATATCTTATAGCTCCATGTCCTCAGCATGCACACCAAAACGCCGATCATGCATGCATGCAACGCATTACATGTACTGGAGCACTACTGGATAGTGCAACTCCAGATGTAACCGTAAATATGCCCTACGTACCTTTTAACATCTGGTCTCAACTCCCCCCTTGCTGATAGTAAGATACTTCACACCCTTATACGGTTTTATTCCTTCGCCGATACCTCGACTCTTTCTCGGGTCAATGAGGATGCTCTCGACCTTGATTCCACTTGATAGCCACCCCTTGACAGAGAAGCTAACAGACGCAGAGCTCGGCATAAGGATCTTGTTCTGGGCAATTCTTTTTGCGTCCTTCTCACTGTCCGAGCTTGCTTCGCCAACTTTGGGCTTCTCGTTGGCATTGCTTTGATATGGCTCGTCGTAAGTATAGTCCTTGCCGAAACCGAACCCATTAGGATCAGTATCTTCTTGACCTTCAGCTAGAGGACCCTGGACTGAGCATCGAAGGCCATAGTAAGATGTCCCGGTGGAAAGTTCCTTTGTGGGTATATGCCATTCCAATACCCTATCTCCTGCACTAAAACTAGCGTCTCCTTTACTCGGTCGAATATCTGAAAGGTTCCTAACTTCGGAAGGTAGCGGCACTGAGACGATAAGGTCTTGCAATAGTGGCGCGCCGGCCGAGCCTGGGTGTGGTCCCCCGAATCCTCTGCTACCTGAGCCGCCACCTCTACCAGATGACCCTGATATTGAAGAACTAGAAGGTCCAAAGTTCTTGTTGATATTAAGCCGAACTTCGAAGTCTGAGCCGGTTGATCCCAACCCTGTTTTAACCTCAATATTTACTGGAAGTCTTAGGCTGTTCGAACTCAAGTTCCCGCTCTTTCCGTTGGTGAAAGGTAGTAAATCCACTTCATAGCCTGCAAGGATGAAGCGTCCATCCGGGGGTATGAAGCTGAGTTCTCCTGGATTCTCCTTCCATCTGTTTAATCGTACACATGGGTGGAATACTGGCAATTCCATAACGCTGTTTAGGTTATGCTTTCCCGAGGGCCCAGTGATATTTATGAGGATATCCGGGACTCCAGATACCTTAGACGTAAATGCAATAGTACCATTCGCATATGCAGCGATTGGCCTACCAGATGGTGCAAGAGTGACAGACAACGTCTCCACAATATCGGCGTAGAGCTCATTTGATGTATGTCGCACATTTGCTCGCCTCCAGGGGAGAGCCGGCGTAGTTTGAGCTATAAGGGACGGTGTGTTTGAGTTACTAGGGGATTTGCCAGGTATATTAATGCTACCTAATAGCTTCCCTAGTAGACCTTCTACTTCGACCACATCCCTCAATGCGTTCGGTTCTGTGGTGTTAACAGTGCCGGCATCGCACATCTCGGTAAGAAGTTGAGCAACGACATCGTAATTCGCTTCGATCTTATGCGCTAGGACCGGCGCGCCGAGGAACTCTTCAAGAGCGTCGATTATGCGATGGAGGAACTCGAGGACGAGAAGAGGCTCTATCTCAGAAGAAGAGGTTGCCAAGTAAAGTATATTTGCATGTATAAGACTAAATACAAGGGTCGGAGGGTTGGTATTTGGTAGGTATATTAAGTTGGGTCTCGGAGCCGGATGTTCGAGATACAGGGGAAGAAGGACGGCGGCCGAAAGAGGGCGTGATGTATAGGTATGGGAGAGTATCGCACGACTATACGGTTATTGTCAGTTGCAGTTGGAAAGGAGTTTAAAATATAATATTCTAAGAGGGATAAGAGGGAGGGGACTAACTTATGCTCATCGTAGATGTGCAGCGCCTCTATTACACCGTTCATGGTGGCCGGGTTGCTATGCACATCATTAGATCTAGAAGATAAGGCTAAATATTTCAAGGTACAACTAAGAGAGAGGTACTCCGTCAGAGGGTCCGAGACTTAGGTAAATTGTGGACCGACCCGTTAACTTATTCTTTATCGATAAGCATCGAACCCTGTGGGGTCCTTGCTTCATCCTAAGAAGTTAAGAACTAGGAAAGTTTTTCTAAACCGGTCAATTTTTCTCGATTCGCCGAACCATTGATTAAGAAAAGTCCAGTGTTTATATTCATCCTCCCCTCCTCCCCTCCTCGCTGGAGTAACAAGCAATGGCGGGGCCTGCTAGCACCACGTCTTCCATGACCTCAACTTCACATACTTTAACACATGCACCATCAGTAGGATTTCTATCTTCTTTCGTCGACTCCTCAAAACCATCTAGCGCCGTAGAGATGCTAGAACTTTTCGAGGCTATCAAGTCCGGCAACCGGCACAGCTTCCTACAGCCAGCCTCTGCAATCCCAAATGCTTCGTTGCAGCTTGCGAAGGCCACGCTCGATGCATATGCTGGACAAATATGCGACGAACAACAACAGCGCCAAAGGGAAGAGAGCAAGAAGCGGAAACGAGCTGAGAACGGGCTAGGCAAAGGCGAAATACTAAAGATCAGGAAGCTTCATGTTGATGGGTTCGAAAGTGGTCAAGTTTGGCAACAGGCGAGAAGAATTATCACAAGCGCACTACAGGATTCGAAAAGTGCACTCCAAGAATTAGAAGACCAGAAGGAAATCCAGGTGAACGGCATTAACGGAGATGCGCATATCGATATCGACCAACCGGCTGTGGATGTCTCCGACGATGATTCGGCTGACTACGAGTCTGCCTCGGAGATGGATGATTCGGAAGGACTTATAGAAAATGCCGAGGATGCCGAGGATGACGAGGAGATAGATGAGGAAGACCTCGAGGATGATGCCGAATTATCAGAGAATGATATAGAGGGAGGTCTAGAGGACATCGATGAGGAAGAAGATGAGATCGACGACGAAGATGAGCCTGAAGAGGCCTCACAGGAGCTGGTTGAAGATCCCAATGGTCTCAACGATGGTTTCTTTTCTATCGACGACTTCAACAAACAGACCCAGTTGTTTGAGGATGCGGATGCCCGAGGAGACCCGGATGTTGATCATGCAAGTGACGACGATGAAGTAGATTGGCACGCCGACCCACGCTCTATAAAGCCATCCAGTAACGGAAAGGCGTCCAAGAAACCTACTGATGACGTTGATGACGAGATGCTTTCCGATATCGAAGACGACGAGGAAGATGGAGGACCCACCTTCGGTAACATGGATCTAGATGCGCCAGAAGGAGAGAGCGAAGAAGAAGAAGGCGACGAAATGGATGGTGAAGATGATTCCAACGCTAACGAGATCTATTATAAAGATTTCTTCGCCCCCCCGCAGCGGAAGGGGGCTAAAAACAGCAAAGCCAAGCAGTTCAGAGAGCCCCGGCCCACGAAACCAGACGACAACGATGTTGACCGCGCAATGGCTGATGTCCGGCGAGATTTGTTCGAAGACGAATCAGAGAGAGAAGACTCGGAAGATGCTCTGTCTGACGCTTCTGCGGGCGACCCCAAATCCAGGAAATCGGCGCACGAAAGGCGGCAAGCCAAACTAGCAGAAGAGATTCGGCAGCTTGAAGCTGCAAATGTGGCTAAGAGGCAATGGGCAATGTCTGGAGAAGCTAAAGCTATTGATAGGCCGATGAACTCTCTATTAGGGGAGGATCTCGACTTTGAGCACGTGGGCAAGCCTGTACCGGTCATTACGGCTGAAGTGAGCGAGAGTATCGAGGATATGATTAAACGTCGTATTCTAGCCCAAGAATTTGACGAAGTTGTTAAACGACGTCCCGACGCCTCCGAGTTCTCGTCCAATACTAGACGAGGACTTGTCGATCTAGACGACACCAAAGCTAAGCAGTCACTTGCGGAGATGTACGAGGAGGAGCACGTCAAGAACACAAATCCAGATTCTTACGTGAGCAAGGCTGACGAGAAACTTGGAAAAGAAGAGAAGGAAATTGAGCAGATGTGGAAGGAAGTTAGCGCGAGCCTTGATGCTCTCACTAGCTGGCACTACAAACCTAAGCCCGCCGCACCCTCACTCACAGTCGTATCGGATGTGGCAACGATTAGCATGGAAGACGCTCAACCCACGACCTCCCAGGGTGTTAGCGGTGGTGACCATACTCTGGCCCCGCAAGAAATCTATAAGGCTGGCAAGGACACTGCTGAAAAGGGTGAGGTGGTTGCCAAGAGCGGTCTACCTGTTGCTAAGGAAGAGATGAGTAGAGAGGACAAGGTTAGAAGACGCAGGAGAGAGAAGGAGAGGATACGGAAGGCTGGCGGTCTTGAAGATAAGAAACCTAAGAGCGCGAAGGCTCAGGCACAGAAGCAGACTCTTGGTGATCTCAAGCTGGGCGGTGTTAAAGTTATCAATAAGAAGGGCGAGATTGTGGATATGGAAGGTAATAAGGCAAAGGCAGCAAAGGCTGCGTCGAGTAGTAGCTTTAAGCTTTGATACAGGTAGCTTTGTGAATATTAATTAAATTTGGACTTAAACTTGTACATAATTCTTGATTTATGTTAATGCCCGACTTTTAAAAGGGTTATTATAGCAGGCCAAGTTAAGGATATTTCTTAATTAAGCAATTTGTTTGTGCACCCATTAATGCCTTTTAGTTATAGGTTTTAAGTATTATAATAAATTAAATAATAAGGTTAAAGTTTTAATTGTATGATTAATATTAAATTAATTTTAATTTAAAAATTTTAAATAATACGTATTTTTAATAAAAAATAAAATTTTTAATAAGTTAATAAAAAGATAAAACCTTTAATAAATTAATAAAAGGATAAAGTTTTTAATAAGTTAATAAAAAAATAAAACTTTTAATAAAAAAAATAAAAAAAAGATTGGAAAAAATAATTTATAACTTTAAATTTAAATTTTATATATATATAAAAATATTATTATTTATTATTATTATATATAAGTTTTAAATAAATTAATATTATTTAATTTTTTTAATATTAACGTATAAAAATATAATATTTATTAATTTATATATAATTGTTTTTTTAACTTTTTTTATTTTTTAATATTATTTTTAATATTATTTTATTATTTAACCTTTAAATTTAACTTTTTATTAACGTTTTTTAAGATTGTTAAAAAAAGGAGATAAATTGGTTAAATTAATAATTTCGAATTATAATTTTTGGAAAAAATTTCCAGGTAGTAAATTTAATATTATTAAAGAATTAATATTTATGGGTTGGTTTTTTGTACTTTTCCGAAGATTTTAAAATGGGTGATTTAAAAAAATAAATCTTAAAAATAATAAGTTTAACGAATTTTACTATAACCGTCTTGCCAAATTATTTAACGGTAGCAGCATTATTTATTGTTAATATTGTTATAAATATTAATTGTAAATAAGTGTTAAAATAAAAAATTAACGTATAATAATGTTTTTATTATAACTTAACTCCTGGTAAAATTAAAAACCTTAAGAGTTAATAATTAATTATTTGGTTAATTTTTTATTTATAATCTGTTAGTTAATTTAATTGCCTGTTTTTAACTTTATAAACAATTAAACGAACTTAAAAATAATTAAATTATAAATTTATAAACTTATTTATTTAATAATTTAAAATATGGTTTTTTAATTTTAAAAACGTTTAATATTATAATAATTTAAAATTAAATAGTTTTTAATAAACTATTTTTATAATTATTAAATAATTAAATTAAATTACGTTTTTTGGTAAATAACTTAAAAATTAACAAACAACTATTTTTGGTTTTAAAAATTAAAAATAATAACTTTATAATAATTTTTACTGTTAATAAACTTTAATAAATAAATAATTAAACTTATGTGGTAAACGCTATTAAATTATTTAATATTTAATAAACGTATAATATTAATATTTAATATAAAATAATTAAAGGTTTAAAATAATAAATAAGTATAATTTTTAGTTATAAGTTATAATATTAATTGTAATTTAAAATTTAAAAAATATTTCTAGTTATTAAAACGTTTGATTATATTATAAATTAATATAAATTTATTGTACCATATATTAAAATATATTTTTGAGATAATTAATAAGTAAAAGGTAAGAAAATGTTATAATATAATTTTATAATTAAATTTATTTTGGGAAATAAAAGTGAGACGTTAACAAATTATATTGTTAAACCATTGTATTATTTTGGTATTAATATTAATAAGATTTAAATTTATAGGTTTTTTTAGGTAAACAATTTTATAAATAATGCGGTAAATTGGAAAATCTACCAAATTTTTACTTTTTAAAATATGTAACTGGCTAATATGTATATTAAATACCGTTGGTAAATAATAAACGAAAAAAAAGAAAACAATAATGTTACCTTTAATTATTTTTAAATTAGTAATAAAGTTAAAAATAAAGTTAAGATTTAAATCTTTTAACGGATTAAGTTAAACTTATGTTTTATTTCGTTAATTTTAAACTTAAAATATTAATAAACTAATTATTAATTATTTCGAAAATTTTTATTATTATAATATTTAATCTAATTAATATTTTATTTAAATAAAAAATAATTTTAAAATTTATTTTTACAATTATTTTTATTATAAAATTTAAACCAATTTAAAATTAAAAGTATAATAAAATAGTAAAATAATCAATATTAATTTTTTATAATTAAATAAAAATGTAAAAAAAGTAAGAAAACAATAAATCTAAAGTAAGTATATTTAAAATAGTTAAATTATAATATCTATCCAGGTTTTAGAAATAAACAGTTAAAAAAGTATATTAAATAAAAAATAATCATTTAAAAATAAGGTAAAAAAATTAAAAATAATGCTGTTAAAAAACTTACCAAATATTAAAAATAAAAAAAATGTAATAACCGTTTTTATATATATTAATTAAAAATTAATAAGTATATTAAATTTAAATTAAATAAATATAATAATTAATTAAATATTATAAATAATAAAATATAATAAATATATTAAAATTAAAAGGAAAAAAAGATTAAATATAATAAATATTTTAAATTATAGTTAATAAATAAAAAATAACGTTTTTTACGTTTAATGTTTTTTTAAAAATAATAAAAAAAGTATAAACAAAAATATTATTAAATATATTTTAATTGCGGTAAATTTTTATTAAATATAATTGGTAAAAAATAATTATTAAAATATAATTATAAAAAGATAAAAACGTATAAATTAAAATATATTAAGTTAATTATATTATTATTAAAATTATAATTATATAATTATTTTATTATATTTATTATAAAAATAACAAATAAATTTAATACTTTTTTTTAAATAATTGTTTAAATTAATTATAATATACGCGGTAATATTTATTAAAAATAAAAAAAAAGTAAAGTAAAATTTAAAATATAAATCATTTTATATATTATAATTTTTTTATATTATAAAATATTTTTTTACAAACATTTTTCGGTTATTTTTTTGTATATTTAAATATTATTAAATCAATTTTAAAACGTTTTAATATTAGTTAAAAGTTATTTAAATTAAGGTTATTAATTTATTAATGCCATTTATTATTTGGAATAAAAGTTATAGTTTTATTTAATACTTGTAATTTATAAAAAATAAAATATATAAACTTTTAAAGTTAATTATATAAAATAATTAAACATATATAATTATAAAGTTAAAGTTTTTTTTAAATAACTTTTAATTTATAAGGTTTAAAAAAGCATTTAATAATGTTAAATTTTATAATTTATAATTAATAATTATAAAAGTAAACATTAAAATAAATTTAGTTTTATTAAACAATTATTTCCTTTTTTAAATAATTAACACTTTTATTTTAAAAATAAATAAAATGTTATAATTTAATTTTAATAGTTTAATATTATGTATTAATTAAGATAATATTAAGATGGTTTAAAAAATCTTTATAATAATGAAAATGTTAGCTTTTATATGAAAAATGGTACTTTTAAAGTTAAAAAAAAACCTTTTAATAATATATTAAACACTATTTACCATTTTTAAACTTTAATGATTATTTTCCGTAATATTTATAAATATATTTTTTATAAAAGTTAAATAAACCGGCATTTTAAGGTTTAAATTATTTATAATTATATATATTACCTCGAAAGTAATAATATGGTTTATCTTTTAAAATATATAATTTAATAAAAAAATTTAAATTATTTACTTTTTTTCTTTAATAAATATAAATATTACTTAAAAATTTATAACATGCCACATTTTATTTAAAAAATAAATAATTTTAATATTTTTATTAAACTTAATATCCTTTAATTAAATTAATTTAAAATTTAATAAATTAATATTTTCGATTATTTACTTATTATTTTTTAAACAATAAAAAAAAAAGATTAATTAAAAATCTACCGTTTTTATTTATTAATCTAAAATAATTACTAATATAAATTTAAACCATAAATTATAACTTATATATTACTTTTTATTATTTATTATAAACTTTTTACCAGTTTTTTTAAAATATTCATGCATAAAAAACCAATTTAAATATAATAAAAAATTACCGATAATAAAACCAAATTAATAAAAATTACTATATAATATAACAATAAACATATTATTAAAATTTACATCAAGTTATTTTTAAATTATTTACAATTACTTATAAATTTTATACAATAACGTCTTTAACATTATAAAATATTTATTAATAATTAAAATATTAACGTTTTTTTAAATAACAATTTTAACACCGGATATGTTTTTTTTACCATCCTTAAAAAGCCTTATAACAAAATATACAATAATATTATTAACTTATACGGTAACGTATTTAAACATTACCGTTATTTAAAACTGCTTACAATAACCTTTCCCTTTTAACGCTTTAATTAAAATACACAAAACTATACTTTTCTTTATTTTACTTTTACCTTTAAAATAATAAAATAATTAAAGTATACTTTTACTAATAACTTCGTTTACTCCGGTTTAGAAAACATTAACACAATCGAAATAACAAAAAATAATATTTAACATTATAACTTATTTTTTATTTAACTTTTTTTTTTCCGTTAAAATAACATTGGCATTAGCTTAAATTTAACTAAAATAATATTTTATAATTATATAAATTAATTATTTTGTTATTTTTACAAACGTTTTAAAAACCGGGTTATTATTTTAAACTTTGCTTTTTTATTTTATTAAATTATTAACAAATAACGTAAAAAGCTTATTATTTTAAACTTTACCTTTTTTTTTTACCAAATTACTAATAGGTAATATTATACATTTTTTATTTACTTTAAAAATTTTACGCAATTTACTAATATTAAAAATATTTAATTTAATTTTTTAAACTTATATATTTTTATTAACCATTTTAATAATATAATTTATAATTATTATTAAATTTAAAATTAATAAATTAATATTATTTATTAACCTTTTATAACAATTTAATTTTAAAATAATAAACATATTATTTATTTTAATAATATTATTAATTTTAAAGTTTTACGTTAATTGTATAATATTAAGTTTAAAAATTAATATACCAATTATTAATAAATATTTAATATTAAAATTAATATTATTAATAAAAACATTAAACTTATTTAATTATTAAAATTCTTTTATTTTTTTATTTTTTTTTTTTACCTTTTCGTCAAATTTAACATTTATATTATAAATAATATTTTTATTAACATTATTTCTTTTAACATCCATTTACACATTTTAAATTTCCTTATTTTACATAACATTTTTTTTACTTTTTTTTAACAGTAAAAAGTTATCGTTATAAAATCAAATACGGTTTAAAATAACACGGATTAAATTTTCCCAAATATTTATAATTATCTTAAATTTAACTAACAAAAATTTTTACCAAAATATAAATAATACCAAATAAATAATAACCGTCCGGTAATAAATATTTTTATTATAAAAATTAAAAAGATATTATCCGGTTAATAACAACGTTAATATATTATTTTTTGCAATAATATGTTAATAAAATTGCTATTCTTTTAATAGATTTTCGAATTTTACGTGGCAATTGGTTTAACGTTTAAATCGCGGTATTATGTTAATAATAAACGTATAATCATATAAACATAAGTCTTTAAATACGAGGCTTTGGTATAAGTAAACGTTAATTATACTTAGTTTAATACTTTTAATAAAATATAACATATTTTTTTTAACAGTAAACTTTATATTTTTATCGGTAACCTCGGTAACAAATTACTTTAAATATAATTATTATTAACATACGGTAAAATACAAGGTTTTACAATAAAACTAACGCCATTTTACATTTAAAAAATAATATATATTATAACCTAAAATATGGTTATAAACTTTAAAGAAAAACAATTTACGTTTAAAAAAAACGCAATTTAATATTTTAAATATAAAGTTTTTTACTTTTTTAAACTTATCATCGTTTTTTATAAATAAATAAACTTTTCTTAATTTTTTTAAAATTTTTGTAATTATAACCGGTTTTTAATACATAAAACTTTTAACTTTAATTACATAATTAATAATATAATAAAACAAAGCCAATATTTAAATTATAATTAATATTTATATAAAGTCATGGTTATAATAACACATTATAATAATAATTAAATTCCATTTTATACAATTATTATTATAACGTTAAATATAAATAATACCGTTTTTGTTTATATACATGAATAAAATTACTTTCCAAAAAAAACCAAAACGGCATTACTCGTTTTTCTTAAGTCTTTACTTTTTATTTTTAAAGCAATATTTATAACATATAATAATACATTTATAAACTTAAATAATATAAATAACAAAATAAACTTCCGTTTTAAACTCCGCTTTTAAAATAATTAAATTATTACGTAAATACTTAAACGTTTTAATAATTTTTAACATTTTAAACTTTTTTTTAACAATATTTTCGTTAAAATCTTTATAAAAATATTCGTTAATATATTATATAAAAGTTACAATCTTTTTTTTTATACCATAATCGATTAATTTACCAAACAAATTTTTACAACCGATATTTTTATAATATTAAAAAAACCCGTACAAGTAAAAAACGCCGTAACCATTCGTTTTAATACATCTAAAATAGTTATTTATTAAACCGAAAACCCCGTCCTTTGTAAAAGTCCAAATTAATTCTTTAAAAAAGACTTTTATATAAATGTAAAACCATAATATAACTGTAACAAAGTCTTAATTGATTTTTTTATATTATACGTAAAACAAGTTAATAATATGGTAATTTATACGCTGTTAAAACTTTTTTAAAAATTTATTACTCCGAAACTCGCAATTTATTTAAATACAAACAAAAGAAAACATATTGTTTAGATTAATAATAAACCAAATAAAAAAAGCTCCATGTTTTATAACAAAACTCTTAATTTTATTACGTGTTTAAATTTTCTTTTCGTTAAAAAATAATTATTACCGGTTAAATACCGAAATTTTTTTTAATAACCTTTTAACCTTAAAATTCTTAATTCTTTTATAATCACATAATTAATTATTAACTTTTATTAACTATTTTTTAATTATAAATTCGCAAATATTCCGGATTTAAACAAAAGACAACTTTTTTACTTAAACCGTATTAATATAAAAACTATTATTTTTAAAAATCCGGTTAAACATTAAAAAAAAAAATACGGGATAAGTAACAGTTAAAATACCATATTATTACAATTTAATCGCAATTTACTTACAATAAAATAATTAATTAAAAACAATATAAAAAATTAATTATAACACGGTAAAACTTACGTTTAAAAGTTAAAATTTTTTTTTTTATAAACTTTAAATTCTTTTATTTCCTTGGCATTTTTAGTTAATAAACCGTTTAAACCATACAAAAAGATTTAAATAAATATTAACGCAAAAAAATCGAGATTATAAAAGTTTAAAAATTATAAATTTAATTTTACTTTAAAATATAATTAATTATTGTAAATTTTTTTTATAATATTTTTATAATTGGTTTAATTACTGTTAAATTTTATTTTAAAGGATTTTTAAATAAAACGCGTTTTTTTTACGTTATTTGTTATTTTACCTATTAAATCAAAAAACTTAAAAAAAATTATCGTTAATAAAATATCGTTTTTATTTCCCTTTTTAATTATGGCAACAGTTTTATCATAAATATCACATTTACTGTTATCTTTTACATTATTTGCAAATAAAATACCTTTTACCTTTTAAAAAACTTTTATTTAAACTTTATTTTAATTACTTTCCTCGGTTTTAACTTTGTTAATACCGTTTAAACATTTGGATATTACGGCGCGTAATAGTTTATTTATATTCTTATAAGTTAAGTTTTTGTTATTTAATGCAAAAACGTAAATTACTTTATTAACCAATTTTGCTTTTACATTTATTACATGGGTTATATTTAAAATAATATTAAAAAATAAAATCTTTTTTTTATTTTACCACATATCCCAGAAATTATTGTTTAAAAATATATCATAATAAAAATAATTATTACTTTTTAACCATAATAACGCGTTTATTATTACAATTTTACAAAAGTTAAAAAAAAAGATTAAATTTACTTTTTTAAATTTTTTAAAATTATATTAAATAACGTGCACGTTTTTAAAAACGTTTAATACGTTTTAAAGTAAAAATTCGGTAACGTAAAACATATTATTAACGAAAACGGTAATATATCCGGTAATTTTTTAATAAACGTTATTAACCCATTTATTAAAAAAAAAATTTAATATAAATTTTGTAATTATACCAAACGCGTAATTAACTGTTAAAAACCACTTTTTAAAAAAGCGTAATTTTTTAAAATAAAAAAAGAAAAAGTAAACATATAATATATATATTATAATAAATCAATAATTTACCAATAAATTCCTTTTTTAAATATTAATAAAATATTTATTACATATTTAAACAAATTTTAAATTATAAAAGAAATAATTATAACAATTATAATAATATAATATATTATTAAAATTTTTAACCTTAACATTATAACATTTTTTAAAAAATTTATAAATAACTTAAATAAAACAATCAAAAAAAATATTTAATAATATAATTTCGATATAACTTTCGGAACATTAAATAAAATATAAATAACATTAATTTAATGGTAAAACAATTAACTTTTATATTTTATTCCAAAAATTAAATATATAAATTACTTTATAACAATTATTAATAAAACAAAGAAAAAAATGCGTTTTTAATTTAGTTTTTTTATACTTAAAATCCAAATTAATCTTATCCATTACATTTTCAAAAACAATAATATAAATCTTAATATTATTATTTTAAATATAAATATTTTATAGTTAAACATAATATTACCTTTATTATAGTTAATTTATAAATGTTTAAATAAAATACGTTAATAAATTATTTACTTTTACATATTAAAAACTATTAACCGTAACGTTTTAAAAAATATATTCCGGAAAATATAACATAATATTAACTTATATAAAAAAGATTTGCTATATATTAATGTTAATATTATTAATTTATACGTTTATAACATTATAAACAAAAAAATAAAATAAAGCATTATTTAATAATAACCATAAAAAATAAACATTAACTTATAAATATAAAATATTATAAAAGGTAAAAAATTAAATAATATTTAATAAAATTTATATTTAAAAAATATTAACTTTATTTAATTAAATATAATTAATAAAATAAAAAATAAAAAGCGAAAAAATATTGTTTAATATTTCTTTTAATAAAAACAAACATATATTATTAACTTATATTATTAAAAACATATTAATAAAAATATAAAATTAAATAAATTATAATAATTAAATAATATAAAAAAAAATTACAGAAAAGTATAACTTTACTATGTTAAATAATTATAAAAAATATTATATTAAACATTTTAAATAATATAAAAAAGAAATTGTAAAAAAATATAACCTTGTTATATTAAAAGCATATAAAACTTTAAAGGTTAAATATTTTAAACATTATAAATATAAAATTACAAAATATAAACAAGATAAAAACAAAATTAAAATAAAGCAAAATTTTGTTAAAATAAAACGGAACTTTATTAAGGTAAAACAAGACTTTATTGTAATAAAACAAAACTTTACTATGTTAAAAATATACTTTAAAAGTTAAATTACGTAAAAACATCGTATCGCAATTGTTTTACTTTTTCCAAATTTTTAACTATAAACATATATTTATTAAACACAATTTTACCTTTATTTTTAACGTAATTAAAAAAATACTTTTAAACATTATTTAATAACAATTAAACTTATTAAATAAATACGTTTTTATAGTTTTTAAATTTGATATTTTTAAATTTAATATTTTTAAATTTGGTAATAAAAACAAAATAAATAACATACACGCCGTATAAGTTAATATGTTATTTATACCGTAACAATTTAATAAAAATTACATTATTTAACATATTTTTTAACATATCGTTTAATATATCGTTTAATTTAACATTACCGCCCGCATAATTAAAATTAAACGGCTAAAACAATTAAAAACTTACATTAAAATAATTATTAACCATATTTAATATATTAAAAATAAAAAAACATTTAAAATTATTTTCCATTATATGGTAAAATATTAAAAAATTTTATAACATAAAAAATTAATTTATTAATAATTTTATATAAAAAAAAATAACTTATTTTATTAATTATTATATTTACAATAATTACGTTTATAACAACTATATTTATAATAACCATACCTATAATAATAATTAAACAAAATAATATAAATAATAAACATTAATATAAAAAAAAACTAATAAATAAAAAAATTATAATACCATATTATTACATATATAAATTGGAAATTTTTTTACTTTTAATATTATTTTTAACAAGAATTTTATATAAATAATTTAAACAATATTTTATTAAACAACATATTTTTACATATTTTGTTATATAATACGTTTTTATATATTTCATTATTTAACATAATAATACGTAAAAAGAATTACTATATCATTCCTGTCCATTTTACAAAAAAAAAGATAAATTACCTGTTATTTCGCGGGTTTTAAATTAAAAATAGCTTGCGCGTCAACAGTTTTACTTTTAAAAAAGTTTAATTATTTATTATAATAAATAATAAAATTTAGAAAATTTTAACTTATTTTTATAATAATAACTTTACCAAATAATATAATTATATTAATTATTAACAATATAAATTTTAACATTTTTAATTATATTAAAATAATATAAATAATAATAATTACATACGTTTATTTATTTAATAATAAATTTAATTTTAAATAAAATATTAATATTTTAATTTACAAAACATTATACTTATAAAAATACCAAATTAAAATTAAAAATTTTTTTAATAATAATAACATTTAATAAATATTATTAATAACATCGTTAAATAACATTTAAATATAAATATTAAGCCATTTTTTAAAAACTATATATATATTTTATAAAAAATTAACTTAAAACAAAAAGTTAAAAAATTTAACAATAATTAACCCAGAAAAACATATTTAACAAACAAATTAAATTAATTATTTTTTTTTAAATAAAAAATAAAATATCTTTAACCCAACTATTTTAACACTAACCAATAATATAATGGAAAAGTTAAAAAATCATAAAGTTTTTATCAAACTTTAATTTTATTTTAACCCCGCAATTAAAATTATAAGAATAAGGCTTTTACATATATAAACATATAATTTTTACATTTTTTTTTTATTTAACAAATCAGTTTATAAAAAATATAAATAAGTTTTAAAAAATAATAAATTAAACTTTTAAAATAATAAATACATTTATTACGTTAATTAAATTATCAAAAAATTAAAAAGCTTTTTAATTATAAAAACAAATTATAAATAAAATATACCATTAAATAAATACCCGATTTATATCGTAATTATTAAAAAAAGATTCCGCTTTACAATTATATTAAACACAATTATTTTAAAAACAAAGGCCATTTTTTTACAATTAAACAAATAAACTCTTTTATAATAAAAATTAATATAATTGGTTAAAAAACAAATCCCCGCGCAAATAAAAGTACTAAAATAAACTATAAAAGCTACTTTTACAGCTAACAATTCCTTAAATTAAACGAAATTATTTAAATTAACCGTTTTAACATTTTTACCAACGCTTACACATAAACCGTTATTTATAACTAACTTTAAAAAAAGGTTTAATATAAACAATAATAATATAAAAAATAATACACTTTTTAATTTATTTCCGTTTAAACAAAATCCCAAATTATTTTTATTTAAACAAAAACGCCAAAATTAAACTTTTAACATAAAAACAACTATTTACAAAAAAAAAAAAGGTAAAAAATAAAACGTTAAAAAAATAAAAAAAGATTTTTATTTATAATAAATTTAATTTATTATAAATTTAATTTTATTTAATACTTATAATATAATTTACTTTAATTTAATTAAAATTAATACTTTATTTTAATTAATTATTATATATTTAATACGTTATTATTTTAATATATTAATTTAAACTTATAACTTTATTTTAATACCACATTATTTTTTACATCTTTTATAACTTTTTTCTTTACCGTAATAACTTATAATATATTAACTTTATAATAAATATACACTTTAAATTACCACATATAACTTTTTCCTTTAACTTTATTAACTTTTAATATACCTTTATTATTAAATATTTTAATTATAAAAACAAAAATAATCCGTTATTATAATTTATTTATTTTAATAAAAACTTTAATTACAATTTAATTATTTATATTTATTATATTATAATTAATAATATTTAACTTTTTAAAATAAAAAACCAAAAAAAAATTAATAAATAATTTAACGGTAAAAAACTTAACTACGTTTATTTATTACGTTTAAAAAAACTTAACAAATAAAAAACCATTACCCGTTTTAATAATAATATTTTTACCAACTCGGTTTATTACTTTTATAATAATATAAATAATAATAAAATAATACATTTTTATTTTTATTTTTGTAATTAATTAATTACAATATATTACTTATTTATATTAACTTTTAATTATTAAATATTTTTTTACAATAATTTACCTTTTTTTTAACAAAAAATAACCATATTTTAATTAATTTATATTATAAAATTAAATAATAATAATTAACAAATAATATTAACCTATAATTAAACCTATTAAATTACCAATTTTTATATTATTTTAAAACGTATTTATATAATTCCCAATTTTATAAACCGGTAGTATTAAATAAATATAATAAGATTATATATTAATTTTATAAAAATCGATAATATAGAAAATTTAATAACGTTCCGTAAAAACATTTATTATTTATAAAATAAAAATATAAAAATTATTTTACTTTTTAAAAAACATAAAAATAAATATTATTTAGTTAACCATATATTAAAATTAACTTGTATTATTTTTAAAAAAATAAAAAAATAATATTATAATTTTAAATGTTAAAATTTATATAAAATTTATTAAAAATATTTGTTTATTTATTTTATTTAATTTATTTTTTATGTAAATATTATTATAATTTACAAAGCCGGAAAAGGTTTATATAAACTTTTATTTTTTATAAAAAATATAATATATCTTTAAATTTAAATTAAAGATATATTTTTAAATTAAATTCTTTTATTTTTGTTTTTTTATACCAATTTATTAAACTTAAACTTACTTTTAAAAAAACAATCTTTATTTCGAAATAATAAAAACCGTTATTATTATTTTATTAACAATTAAATTATAGATTTTAACTTATATAATAACATATATAATAAAAATAATAAAAATAATGAAAACAATGACATAATTAATAATAATACCTGTTAATATTATTTTATTAACAATTAAATTATAAATTTTAATTTATATAATAACATATATAATAAAAACGATAAAAACGATAAAAACGACAAAAATAATAAAAATAATGAAATAATTAATAATAATACTTATTAATATTATTTTTTTAACAATTAAATTATAAATTTTAACTTATATAATTACGTATATAATAAAGATAATAATAAATATATCGGTCAAAAATATTAACAATTTAATAATTTTAACAATAAATTTACCTTTTTTTTTTTACAATCTTTTATTACCGTTAATAATAACGGTTAAAACAATAACGTTATAATAAATTTACATATTATAAAATTTAAAAAAATTAACTTTAAATATAACAATAACGTTATTAATAACATAATTTTGTTTAAATGTCAAGTTACATTATATAATGTAAAAAACATATAATTTTAATATGTTTAATATAACGTAGTAATTTTTTTAATTTTATTAATTTTTACATTTAATAAATTTATTACAATATATTTAAAAAAGATTTTAACATAATAAAATTATATTTAAAATTATACAACAAATATATAAATTATTACTTAATTTATTAATATTACTTAAAAAATTTACGTAAGTTTTTAATTACGTTATTTTTATTATATTAAAAAATTACGTTAATTATTTTTTATAATAAATTAATACCGGAAAAAAATTGTTATTTTTTTATAACAATTGTTATTTTTTTATAATAATTATTTATCTTTTAATAATAATATCATTAATTTATATATTTTAATATTATTTGCCCCGGTTATTATATAAATCTTTACTTTTTTCTTACTTTTTTTAATTTTTTTAAATCATTTTTTATTATTATTTTTTATTATCTTTCATTATTATCTTCCATCATTATTTTTTATTATTATTATATTTAATTTTATTATTACAATAATAACTTTACTTAAATAACAATTAATAATATTTAACTTTTATCCAAATAAAAAGTTATACACTTAAAAAATCCAAATCTTAACTAAAGGACTAAACCGTACAAAATAATAAAATAAATTTTAAAAAAAATTCCCCGGGATACGTCATTTTACAACTTTTTTTATAACATCCGTAAATTTAAAAAATTAAAATTAATAAAACCTTAATATATTATTTATTTGTAAAATAATTACTTTACTTTAATAAAAAACAACTTTATTAAAAAGTAATTTTATAACAATAACAGTTAATTATATTTAATTATTATTAATTTTTACATAATTTAAACGTTTAATCGCTTTTATACACATAAGTAATTGCTTTTTTTTAACTTTTTTAACTTTTATTATTATAATTAATTTTATTTTTAACATATATTAAAATACATTAATAAAAAAATAATGAAACAAAGCTTAAAATTAACGAAATAAAACTTATTAAATATGTTTTTATATTATATAATACGTTATTTTTAATTGTTAATATTTACTTATTTATTATTATTATAAACTAACCATTTATTTTATTTAAACATACGCCGTTTTACTTTTATAAATAACATTAAAACAATTATTTTTACAAAATAATTTATAAGGTTAAAAAATTCGATAAATTTAATTAAATATAATATATATAAAATTAAAAATAACGTTTTAATAATTAAATCTTTATTACTTTTTATAATTATAATATTATAACATTATAACATTACAATTATAATATTATAAAATTATAATTTTAAATAACAACGTAATATATTAACCCGTTTTTTAATTTAAACATAAATATATACTTAAATACCTAACTATAACTTATCTCAGGTGACCTCAGACCAGAGTTTCGAATTTTTTTGGTTCGTGGGGTTGTACCCCCCCAGCCACACCACCCCCCCAACCAATCACAACCCGTACAACCCCCCCAAAAAAATATCACTGAATTCGTTGAAACTTACACACATGCCCCACAGATACAAACACACGGGCCATGCGTTTCGTGGCGCAAGCGGGCGCAACCCGCTTCAACGAATTCAGGTCTGAGAACTGAGATAAACTATAACAAGTAAAATTCGGAAGAACTTGAGCCTTGCTAAAAGTTGGGCTCTTATGGTTCCCCTCACAAGGGGGCCCTCGGTTTATACCAATATTTTGATGAAAAGCCGTCATGTCCCCGATTTTACGGCTCCGGAAGTGATTATGTACATACTCGGGTACTCGGGCAAGTCGGTCTAGACGGAAGCTTAGCGGGGCTCTGAAAGTGCACGGACCAATTCAGCTTCAGCTGCGTTTTAGCAACTTTCAAAAAAGATCGCCATTATCAAAGGTTTTACAATAATTCCTTCTGTCTACCCTCAGCGCGCTAAAGCCACGCTCTAACTTTTCGCCATGAGTAGGGATAATGTGCCGTCAGTCGGTACTCTCGACAGGCCCGAGGCCCTCAAAGACTTACTGAAACAGGATCGGGGCGAAGATTGCCTCCCGTGCAGAGTTGTAGGTCAGTCCGCGCATTCTAACGGTGTCCCCGACAAACAAATAAACAAATAAACAAACAACTACACGGAACACCCATGTGCTGATGTACAAACTATAGGAGGCGGTGCGTTTATCGGCCTAGCGGCTTATAGCTACTTTTCCGGCCAGCGAGAACTCGAGAAGAACCGCGCGCAGATCATAGCGAGGAAATCGATGTTCGGCATGCGCAGTCGGAGATTCGGTATCGCGGCTACGTCGTTGGGGTTGGCTTGGCTGGGCATCTGGAGGTTGTTCTTATAGGGGAGGGGGTAATGATGATGGGTTAAGATGTTGTGTGTAGTCCGCGGGACGCAGGATACCGGGACGAAAACCGAACCACTCCACTCTTATACAACACGACTTCGCGACGGGAGCCCGGCGCAGCGACCTTGTTGTTTGCGCTAGGCCTATGGCCTACTACTAGAAAGATCGCGCTCTAGGATTATGAGGTCGAGCCGATGTAGTGTTATTGGAAGGGGGATGTCAATGACAGTCTGTTGCACGATGCGAGTCCCGGCATGATCTTGGACGGGAGAATCATCATAGATAAGATTCCCCCGCTCGCCGTATTATGGAAATGCGGGCTGTGTCATAGGTATGGATTCTATATTAGAGGACTTGTCGCATACGAGTTGACTCGTCATTGGAATCTAATACTTTTAGACAACTCAAGTTGGTAGTTTCGCAAATCTGATAACTAGCTAGTAAAATATCATATATCGCTATAAGCTAACTGTACATAGCGGCTAGTTACCTCCTAATCAATCTTAATTATATTAGATTCTCGCAGTCTCTCGTTACACGCGCTCCTCGAAATACCTTCTGTAAGAACAGTCTCACGAGGTAAGTTAGACTAGGTACCTAGGTAAGTAGATACCCGAGGCGTCATCAACGGCTGTGTATCAAAGTAAAGTTGAAATCTCTATGCATTTTCCACGTGGTCTGCAAGGCGATGTGGCGCTGGCCTACGACGCTCCCTGCTGTCTCCTTAGGTAGGTACTTTTTATGTATAAATTTGTTAAATTTGGTGGCGGATAGCTGAAAAGGGGTGGCGGCAGGTTGTACGGAATAGATGATGAAAGTTGGGTCTGACTTGGATCACGGCAGTAGACCTTGAATAATAACAAAGAATTATCTCTTACCTGATAATCTATCGCGATATTAAATATCTAGGTACAAGGTTATTCAATCGCGGAAAACGCGTAGAAATATTTGTCTTATCTAACGCGTCGGTTAGGGCTGTAAAAAAAAAAAAAAAAAAAAAAAAAAAAAAACTTTTAAAAGAGATCAGAGCTCTAAAACTACTGAACCCCTTTCTTGCATTGCAGCCAATTCCATCAGCTCAATGCCGCTTTGGGCAATGGCAAGTCCCTTTTTTTCTTCGTTCCTGATCTAAAGAAGAAAATGGGAGGGTCCTTAGGCATGTTTTTCATAGGCTGATAGGAAACAACCCCACAGAACGTGTTCATGCAGGTGTACATAAAAGTGGCTGGCCACCCACTAAGACCTACATGTACATACCTAGGTAGTAAAGGGCTAGCTGCATAAACAAAGGTGCCTTTCAAGTCGAGGGTCCAGTTAACGGATAAGATGCGGAATATATACTGCTCAGTGCTCTCGAATCTTGCATGTCATCTCGCGAGTTGCTGGTGACGAAAGCGTTGTGGGCGTTATTGTATTTTATACACCTTGTCTGCATCGCTGTAACACTGTAACACTGTAGCACGGTAACACTATAGCACGGTAACACGGTAACGCCGAAATGTTTAGTGTCTGGTGCCTTGTTAGCGTTAGCGTATATTACTGGACAAGTGAAACATGCGGCATGAGATGAAAACACGGGAGTAGATACTTTACTAAAAACCGAGCTTGAAGCACGGACACCGTACCAAATTGGATTCAACTCTGTTAATGGAGACGAACAAAGCAGGATTGTCCTTCCCTCTCTCTCATCAATCATCAATCACCATTCACCCGGCAACCATCTTGCTTTGACGACTTTATACGGTCAACAACCCTAGGAAAATTAGACGAAGCTTGTTGGAGATATAATGACGGCCCCGTCGGTGGCTGGTGACATAGCAAGACAATACGTACTGAGAAACAAAAAAGAATAAGAAAATAACCAAGACAACCGTTATCAGGTCCCCCGCAGATCTCTCTCATCAAATGAGAAGACAAGAAATAAATCTCCGAGCTTATGATACTGGTGGGCTTCTCCGTATTGTTCGATCTTCAACGTTTCCTTGCGATACATACATACACTGGTCTCCTTAGTATTCCCACTTTTTTATTTCTCCTCCCTCGATCTCTTTTATCTGGACTCTCGCATGCAATGACGAGTCTTAGCATAACACGTAAAAACGCCTCTTCACAAATTAAATGCAGTGAATACCGATCGAACATATACCAAATTTAATATGAAATGAAGATGCATTTCCTTAAGCGTGATAATAAAATAAATATATATGCCATGCGTAAGCTTGTAATACGGCTGACACACATGTGCATCTGCATGAGGTTATAATTATATCATATATTGATACAAGGACTATGAAATAGGTGGTGGTGTTCAAATGAGAACAAAGCAATTAAGGGGTTTCCGTCTGTACCAAGTGTCCAAGTGTCATGCCTAGGATATCCCGCTATTGACGTGCCGTAGACCGGTCCTGCCAAGTGTCTGCCAGCAAGCAGTACTAGTAGCATCGGTACCTGCCTACCTGTGTTAGGTACGGAGTACGTATCATTAATAAAAGTGGAATCCCATCTAGGTGTGTTTAATCAGTGCACAGTGGCCCCGACCAGTCCCTGACAGGGCCAACCTTAATAGGGAACATCCAAGACAGCCAACTTTGATGAACCGCGGGAGGGAACTGTGCCTTCCTTACCTGACCTTTACCTTACCTTACCTTACCTTACCGTACGGTAGTAATCGTACTAAATTGTACCTACCTAACGGGTCTGATACCTTTAATACCTAGGTCCTAGGATAGTTTGGAGGCGACTAAAAACTCACTTGACCGGTACGGGAAAACGCTGTGGATCAGCCCCGTTCGACCTCTTATTTTCTTTCCCTTAATGAAAACAATCCACCGACCCTTTTCGTGAACCTAATTCTATTCGATAGTAGTTACAGTCGGTCAAACCGCAACGCCAGCCCATCGTATCTTTTCTTCTTCTTTTTCTTTGCACGGGCGACTTTGTCGTCTACTTTGTTAGTCTTGCCTTTTTTTGCATCCCGGAATGCGGTAGCAGTATTGCCGCCCTCAGGTCCTTAGCCGGACTGAGATTGATCGCGAGCCTCCAGGTTCAGATCTGGGTCGAGTTAGGGGATTCTATCGGCTTTTGCTTTGGCCGCTTAGAGATCATAGCGAATACTATCTGTCGCGACTTTCGTTAAACTCGTCGATTATACTCCCGTTCCGATCACCAATTCTCGTTACGATACTTGACTGTGTTACTCCTTATGATTAGGGATCATAAGGCTCCTGCTGGCCCGAGACCAGCTGCGCAGTCCCCGACTCGATCGTGCGTTTTCCCACTTACCTCGCGTCTCACGTTACAATAGGAAAAGAAACACCGCGTTGCTGTTTGTTTCTGTAATGGTTACTAACCCTGTTGTTTCTTTCCAGGGCCAAGGAGAACGTCAACCCTATAAACAGAATCGATAACGAGCCAATGCTTCACGCATCATCGTCCAACAATCATTCACTCTTCTCCTTCGGTCGGAATGGGGCTCCAAGCGACGTAGGAGACAACACCGCCAGCTCTTTCGAGTTCCTACCCTCCGTCAGTTTCGATGATCTCCAGAGCAGCATTGAGTCGGCCTCCAACGATTTTAAACTGACACATTTTCCTTTGCCATCCGGCCAAGGAACCATTCTCGACGAGCAGTCCTCAGACAGAATGGTCAGGCAGTCTTCGGGTACCAGCCTAAATGGCGCAACGACCCGTGCAGGAGCTCAACCAAACCCTACCCCCAATGCAGCAGCCACCAGACCGGGGAGATCTGGTTCAATACTGAGAAGGCCCAGCACGTCAAATCGCCAGGTTAGCAGCGGCTCTACTGTGACTGCGTCTGCGTCTTCCAGCGTCGTCGATGCGCCGACTGCACCTGCTGCAATGAGAAATAGGCGCCAGAACCATTATCCTCCGGTTTCCAGCACTAATATTGGTAAGCAACCGAGGAAGTCGATTGGACCTGGTGTTATCGAGTCGGATTTCGGGACCAGAGTGCCGAAACGAAGGCCAAGCCTAATATCAGATGGATCGGAGAGAGTTGTGGTGGGTTCAGCTCGGACCTCGATTGATATTTCAGGACAGTCTAGTGATGGAACGAGGGCTTATGCAAACACACGAGCTACGAAGGCTCGTTCGGTACAACCTGCACCAAGAATATCGGCCAACATCTCCGGAAGTACTAGTACCGGTAATGGTCTTGCTCCAGATCAGAGCCGTATTTCGGCAGCATTTCCTAGATCGCCAAGAGCAGCTGGTAAAGGTTCTACACCTAATTCTGCAAGGAGAATGTCTGTAATGCCTGGAACTCATGGTTCTCATGTAACCGGTCTAGGTGCCAGAACTATCTCGCCAACTGATGCACAACGGATGAAGCGCATGTCGATCCATCCTACACAGAACGTACCACAAATTACAAACGCTCCGCCACCGCCTATCGAAGTTCGCCCTAACTCACGCTCACCTTCCATGATTCCTCGAAAGACTTCCACGCCTTCGTCCTTAAGGACGACCCCGGAGCTTACTAATAGAAAATCCTATAGCTCGGGATTGTCAGTTGCCTCGGTGAACAGTTTCAACACCCACCGGACTTCAACTGGTTCTATTCAGCGGACCTTCCCGCAAGGCGGTCCGGCGTCGAGATTACCTGCTCCAAAAACGCTAAGTGCACATAACCCTCCCGCAGGTGAAGAGGAGGAGGATGTACCTCCTGTGCCTGCAATTCCCAAGGTTTACGAGTCACCCAAGGATTCGCCAGCAGAAATCTCTTTCCTCGAGAAAAGAAAATCGACGTATACGTTAGATTCGAGTAGCGTTCATAGCACCTCTACGGGAACCCCCTCAGGTACTCCATCACAAGAACCAATAAAGAAATACCAACGTAAAACCGGTACTCGAAAGCATGCCCCGCGGAAGACACTTGCAGGTCCGGATATTGAACAGAAGATTGGCATAAGTCAGTCGAAAAAGAGTCTACAGCCCCTACGACTTCCGCCGCTCACTCTTGGTCCATTAAGTATAAACGAAGCAAAGATCACAGCTCTACGAGACCAAGGCGAAGATGACGGTAAATCCAGTCCTCCGCTCTCGCGAATGATTCCCAAGACGCCCACTACGCCAATGACAGCATCGAGGAGCACATTCTTCTCTAGAGGTCGTACGGATAAAGAATCTGAAAAAACAGTTCTGCGGAGTAATAGTTCTATTCACCACAGCCGGGTAGATAGTCCAACCGGAGGAAGTTTATCTGAATCGCCACTTGAGTCTCTAGCTAAGAACCAAATTCGCAAAGTCTCTGCCTCGCCATTCCTCTCCACGGCCCCTCCTAAAAAGGACATATTTGGTAGTAGACTGACGAAATCTAAAACGGTTGGAGATCTAAATCAGCCTATTTCAATTGATACTACTGTCGAAGCTCGACTACCCCAGAAGCCATCTGGTCCCCGGGCGCAAAAGTCGACGAAAGCAGGCAACAAGTCTCCTGCTGAGAATAGTCCGGAAGAGCCTCCAACGCCATCTTCGATGAGTAATTTGAGGAGGAAATTAAGCTTGTCTTGGAAAAGAAGCAATTCGAAGAGTAGTCATCATGCGTCTGCCAGTTCTGTTGACAAGGCCTCCGAGAAGCATGCTCGGCAGGACAGCATGCCACCTCCACGATTACCAATTTCGGCATCCATAAATATAAGCGCGGCGAAGGCTTCTAGTCCGAGCCACACCACGAAATCATCGGGAACGTATTTGGAATCCAGACGCAGGAAGAGCTCTGCGTCTAGTCTCAATACCATGTTTACACAGAAGAGTCGTAGCGATGCCTGGACAAGCTCCAAGGAAGACGTGGGTAATAACTCAATGGTTGAGGCTTCATCACAACCCCGGAATTTATCTATGCAGAAGATACTCCGTCCAAGGCCGTCTACTGCATCAATTAAGCGCCGGGATTCTTATACCGCAGAGTTGGATAAGGACGATATGGTCGCCGAGGACGAGATGAGGAAGTTAGCCTTGAGGAGGAAGGAGACGGAAATGGCGGCTCGAACGCTAGATGCTCTCCGCAAGAGGGCAACGCCGAAGGAGCGTGTCGGTGCTCATGAAGCAATCCGGATAGCCATGCTAAACATCTACGAGAGAGGCGAGATTGTCGACTATAACGACGTCTATTTCTGCGGCACTCAAAATGCTAGTAAAGTCATTGGCGATTTGAACTCGAAACTTCCGAACTTTGGTTATGATGACGAGCGCGGAGACTACTCGATTGTTGTGGGTGATCACCTTGCGTATCGTTACGAGATTGTCGATGTTCTCGGAAAGGGCAGTTTTGGCCAAGTGGTGAGATGTATCGATCACAAAACTGGCGTGCTTGTTGCGGTGAAGATCATCCGCAATAAGAAGAGGTTCCATCAGCAAGCTCTTGTCGAAGTCAATATTCTACAAAAGCTTCGTGAATGGGTAAGTTACTAATATTGTTCGTCTAACTTGTAGATTTTACTAATCGACTTTCAGGATCCTCAAAATAGGCATAGTATGGTCAACTTCACTCACAGTTTCTATTTCCGCGGCCATCTCTGCATTTCGACCGAGCTTCTTGACATGAATCTCTACGAATTCATCAAATCCAATGCCTTCCGCGGGTTTTCTCTCAAACTCATCAGACGATTCACCAAACAGATGTTGAGCTCTCTCAACCTCCTTAAGCAGCACAAGGTGATCCATTGCGATCTTAAGCCGGAAAACATTTTACTTCGGCATCCTATGCATTCTGAAATCAAGGTCATCGATTTTGGTTCCAGTTGTTTTGAGAACGAAAAGGTTTATACATACATTCAATCCCGATTCTATCGATCGCCTGAGGTTATTCTAGGAATGACCTACGGCCTACCAATTGACATGTGGAGTTTGGGCTGTATTCTCGCCGAGTTGTACACCGGTGTTCCTATCTTTCCCGGTGAGAATGAGCAAGAACAGCTTGCTTGCATCATGGAGGTATTTGGTCCACCTGAAAAGCATCTCATTGAGAAGAGTACGAGGAAGAAGCTTTTCTTTGATTCGATGGGCAAGCCGCGCTTGACCGTATCTTCAAAAGGTAGGAGGCGCCGCCCATCCTCCAAGACACTTCAACAGGCCATCAAATGTGATGACGAACCATTCCTCGACTTCCTTGGACGGTGCTTACGATGGGACCCGGACCGCCGTCTTAAGCCTGAAGAGGCTATACGTCACGAGTTCATTACCGGACAGAAAACATCTGTTCCCGTACCTAGAACACGCGAGTCCTCCCCGGTCAAGCGTCATAATACCATTTCAACACCGCGGCCCCTACCCGAACCCCCGGGACCCGGTAAGAGCGGACCAACCCTACGACCCAGAGAAACGAATAATAGCCCTCTGAAGCCAGGCGGGGCAGCGAGGCGGACATCTGCTTTCACCGGGCTTGCTTCCGGTACAAAAAGAGCTAGTGCGGGAACAGTTGCAGCAGTAGGCAACAGCAACCTTCCCCGTGTGGCCGGCCGAACTGTTAGCGGCAAACAAGATCTGGCCTCCGCAGGGGCTAATGTTGCTATGAGTCGACGAGCTTGAATGAGTAAATATTCACACATTAGGAGCTTGACATCGAGTGTCCTGGCAACGTTTTATGAGATTAATTAGGCATTTATTTCCATTGACACCATAGAGGGGTCAAATCAGCTTCCATGTTTATACGTCTGTCTCGGGGGGCGGCGTGATGTATTGCACATGTTTTTTAAGACGACGAATACCGAAAATCGAGTATACCTACCATGTCGAAGCTAAATAGCTACCATCGCTACTATTAGTTCCTTTCCGGTGTCGCCTTGCTACTATATACATGGATAATGTTCGCCGTGTTTGCCCACCGCATTCGATCCCGATGACGAGTGAATATACAACTACACATAATGCTTTTAAGTCTAGCTTGCCGTGCATGAGTTAAACGGAGACGGAGCATAGCCTTGAGTTAAGGGACATGAACATTATTATTTTTTACTCTCCTTTTTTTTTTTCCTTTGAACGCATGTACTATACTACCTACTTTATATAATGACGAAGGTCCAAGCCGTAAAATGCAGATAGAGGGGCGAACTCGACTTGGAGTTTCCCTAACGGCGGCTTCGCGGTGGATGTTTAGAAGACAGACAAAGGGGGACGCTGCAGACGAAAGCAACAATCAAATGACGATAGAGAAGGGTAGATAGGTGTAGGTGAAGGTGAAGGTGAAGGTGAAGATACGAGGTAGAGAGGATATCCGATACCTATGCTCCTTGCTACCTAGCATTATCAAAACGTATCAAAACCCACCTCGATTGATATCTTGAAATCCCGTGCCTCTTCGCGACTTGGGGGTTTTGCCCACACTTACTCATCTCGACTTTCGTGTATGCATGCTAATTCGGGCGGGCTTAGTTTCGTACGCTCTTAACGCCGTTGAAAGCGACTTGGTTACTTCAACTACCTAGTTAATACGAAGGAGGTAAGTTGGGAATAGCAACTTTCTCGTAATACCTAGCAGTCAGTCAGTCAGTTGGTGGATATATGACTATATGACTGGCTTTGACGAAGCAGAAATCGGCAAGGAAGGTTATCGCTGGTTCGAGAATCTCACCTCATGGCGAAGCGAATATGCAGTCAGTACCTACATAATACATACATACCTATCGTATCCCGTCGCACGCCCACTTGCATACGAGTAGGTACCTACATAAGATATATATACATACCTCATACATATATACCTATACGTATACATGAGGTACCTAGGTAGGTATCCGTCTACTTGACGATACTTGACTGCGCAGCAATAGCAAGTATCTAACCTAAGCAGCCACCCCCATTTTAATTATTCCGACCACGTGAAGGGAAGGGCGGATATAGACCATGTCAGCAGCCGAGCCGAGGGTTGCTGCCGTCGCACAAGCCCTATGCACGTACGGGCCGGTGGCGAGGGCGTTGGGAATGGGAGGGGGGGTATTTGGTTGTGTACCTAAGGTAGGTACCTATATCTTACAGATATGTATAGAGATGACTCTCGGTCTCGCTGCATAGGATACCTAGGTATACATACATATGGAGGAGAGGGGCTATGTATGTATGTATGTATGTATGTATGTATGTATGTATGTATGTATGTATGTATGTATGTAGGTGGTATGAAGAGGTGGTAGAATGGGCACGTTACATTAGGAGGTAGGTAGGTACCTCATATTCGCGTATATGTCGGAGATGATGGTCACCGCCGGACAGGCGTTAAACTCACTCAGCTGGGCCGGAACCTACGGTGGAATTATTTCGGCATTTAGTCTTATGGGTAATGTAATGTAATGTAAGTGTAATGTAAGTGTAAGTGTAAGTGTAAGTGTATACCTACCTCATGCGCGCACGTATGCAAGTGTATGCGTGTCCGTGTCCGTGTCTGTGTAAGTGTAAGTGTATG
Source organism: Daldinia loculata (assembly GCF_022478755.1). NCBI lineage: Eukaryota > Fungi > Ascomycota > Sordariomycetes > Xylariales > Hypoxylaceae > Daldinia > Daldinia loculata. The sequence continues at coordinate 320,292 of NW_026054886.1, forward strand.
TGTAATGACTCAGGCACGCACAAATTCTCGGCCTTTTTTTTTTTTTTTTTGCTGCTGCTGCTGCTGCTGCTCTATATGTACCTAGGTAGGTATGTATGTATTACATTACCTACATGCTTACCCGTGCGACCCGGGACTCGGTATCGCGAGCGGCCTCCTTTAAGTAGGCCCCAACTTATTAGCCGTCCTGCACGTCTCAGCTAAGATGTACGTTCCGCGCGGAATTGTATAGGGGGGGCGATAGGGGGAGGGTAATCGAGGCCGGGAACCGGGCGGCCCCGGCTGCGTCGTCGGACTCGGGTATAGCCCATATTTATAATCCTCCGAAGTAGGCTATTTCTCCTGGTCTATAGGAGTAATATTATCTATAAGGTACCTATATGTATTCGTGACTCCTTCCGTCCCCCCTTTCCCCGATATACTTGTCTATATCTAGTTACACGGGTCATTGGGGCTAGCGAAAATGGAATCAAGGAAAGGAGTAGATCAGGTACCTAGGTGGTAGTTAACCTACTCACTTCCACATTTGAGACTTTCGAATGCAACACTTAAAGATTACACCGAATGGATATGTATCTCTATCGGTAAAAAAAAACATAATATTCACGATTATACGACTAGGCATACTCGATACGTATTGAGTAGCAATGTACAGAACGGCCATGTCGTTAATAGTATTTGATCCCCTTAGACGCCTATCGTGTGCTATGTTAAGAAGACACAAAGGCCTCCATAATACCTCTAAATGGTTTCTCGTACGACCTGTTGCAACGCTGCCAGCTTCTAGCAGATACATATTCGGTAACGGATTTCCAAGATGGCTTGCTACGAGGCGATTCAACAGGTATAATTATCGGCTGTGTTAAATTGACGCAGTGAGACGATTTAAGATAATACTCATCAGTCGACCTCAATCCTACCTCGGCAATTCGCAAGCAATACCGTACGTGGTGGTATGTCTTCAACTTTGCCACGGTCGGACATGAGGGGGAAACGCCCTCTCGGTCTATTCTTTCGCCATTCCCACCAATATCCTTCCTTTGATAAACGCCATTTGCCGCCCCGGTAGAACAGGCTGCTGCAATGCGGAATGCGGAATGCAGAATGCAGAATGCACATATCGGCACAGCATCTTTAACTTGCATGGTGCTGTGCTCTCAGGTAATACATGTTAACGCCACAGACGCGAAAACGTGGGATTCGTAGGGCTGCGTTTAGGTATATTACAGAGCCCTACGTCTGCGAGATGGGGGCGCACAAGAACTGTATACCAACACCGAGAGGCTCAGATCCGCTGTGCGTCGCCCGAAACGCCAAATTTGCCGTTCGGCTCCGTGTTCTTTCGGGCTACGGCTGAAATAAGAGGCCGCTCCTGGTCGGCACTGAGGCTCGGGAGAGGCTACTCCTGGCAAGGCTGACTTGTCGGTCTATCACCAACGACAAAGCAGTATTATACGAGGCTGGTTCACCCTCCATTATATGGCGAATGAGACGTACGAATAAAGAAACACTGTGTCCGTACTGAAAATACTACACCATCATACATTTAGAATCTGCTACCTGCTGCGTATTTCAAGGGGAATTGAATCCCGCCCCCTCGCCCTGTTTTATAGGATTCTTCGCGAAGGAGGCTTAGTAAAATAGAGATAAACATTTGAACACAAAGAGCCATGGCACGAATCGCCCTGTCAAGTATAGTATGAAATCGTAACCAAACAACTTACGTTACATCATACTCTTAAAAAAGAGTATATAGGCCGTCTTACTTTGCAATGCCAAGAAATCACGGTAGGCGCTCGAAGTCAAGCTCTTGAGGCCGCCGAGATGGAGCTTCCTTTCCTATTGACAGGTATTTTCATAATAGATAGCTCTAGAATAGGGTGGAGTTCGGAAGAATGTAATTTAGTCAATAATTGGTAATATGTCATCGTAAGATATAGTTGTTGCTGACTTGCTGGCCAGTTAGGTTCAGCACGCCAGCGGACCCACTGGCTGCTTGGATTGAAGATGACTCTTTTGACGGAAACCGGCGTCTATACCGGTCATGAGAATATGTAGGTGAGGTAATGCTGCCGGGTAGTTAGCCTTGATTTTGCAACTAGTACCTGATCCACGAGACTACCCATTAGAGAATGGGCGATAGAGGTACATGGAATAGGGCAATTTTGCTAATCTAGTCTGGTTGACGGTAGGTACTAATCTAGGGGGTAAGACTAGAGTTTAGATTATTGTAGATGCGGTGGAGTCATGAATCGTCATACCCTAGCCCAGCTGATGAATCCCGGGAGGAACGGTAAGCTTCATCAAGGTTGCTTTTACATATCAGCACGATCGACCGATTGGGGTAACGGTGAGAAGACTATGTAGGTGAGCAACACTGGGGTGCTTACCCGGGCGTTGACATCGCTGGCTTCTAGGCTCTTGCATATCGGTAGAACTATAAGATATCTGACGCGACGATATCCGCCTTTAGCTATCGGCTAATACTGTATAGCTCTAAGTGAAGCTGTTGAGGCTGACATCTCGCAGCAATTAGGCAGAGCCCCGCGATGGAGCATATAGGAATCCGACCTAACCGGATACAGATATAACCCTCAAGAATACGGCTCAAACACTGTTGCACTGGTTGCAAGGCTGTCTCGACGCTGATCATCTCGCAGAGGGCCGAGCTAAGGGAGAGTCCACAATAGTAACAGGCGGGCGCTTCCGTCAATTCCCTTGCATTCGGAGACGGGATACGGGATTGGTACGCTACATGGACCGTCGGAGAAGTGTACGTAATTCAACTCGGGACAGGTAAGCAATGATGTAGACGATGATCGATACCACGATTTTAAGTGATGCCGGTATGCATATTGCTGCCTGACTATTGGGGGTCCCTAACTCGTTCCGAAGCACTTTGTGAGAAATTCCCGAGGCTACCGTGTCAGTAATCTGATATTTGTTAATGACTCCGCCGGCGATGCCGCTGAATTGGTGGAGCACTGGTGGAGGATTTGCCGGGTTTATCTTGGTGCGAAGCAATAGATAGTTTGTAATAGGGAAAAGGCACCCGCTCTATCCCAGTCGAGAACTCATCACTTGATTCCTCAGGCCCTTGCGAAGAGATCCGCCGTGGAAAGTCGGGGGGCCGTTCTTGGCCTATCAGACAGCCACCTTTGAGGCGCAGTCGTGGAAGTTGGAGTCAGGCGATGCCACACTTGCAGAGACGAGAAGACTCATCCACGATGCTAAATAAGCCAGGTACCATAAGTACATGCATCTATATGGGGTACGGATAGGAAGCCCGGGAGGAAAAGAACCTAGGGAAACAATGGGGACACGGAGAGATGGCGATTGGGCGGGTTGCGAAACATCAGTAAGAATCCCCCACAATCATGGAAATAATACTAATCGCCATTTATCAATGGCATTGATGATTGATGACTCCTATGGCTCCATAACGATAAGGTTGACTTTGCTCAGTGATGAGGTTCAAAGATTCAGGAACAGGCTGACAGCCACAGTAGTCGTCAAATTTAGAATGCCCAAGGAAGATAAGCGACTGGTAATTCAACGGTTGACAGGATGGTCAATGACGATCTGAGACAGATCGGTCGAGTAGTATCCATTTAAGATCCTGTCAGGTTGCACACAGGCGGAGATGTTGTGCGTCAGTAGTGATACTTTTTCACTGGCTAGGGGATTAATGAAAAGGAACTGTGTGAAGAGTCATGGTTTCACGCCGATAACCCGTAATGCTCACCTTATGAACCGCCTGCGCCTCTTGGGAATTGCTTCAACCGGTCACTTGCGCCAAGCTCGAAACTAATGCCTACTTGGTCTAGACCCTTTCGGTGAGCAGAGTACGAAATAGTTAAACCAAATTGAACTGCCTAGACCAACTAGGTATAGTATTCATCTGCAGGCATCGGATAGGTCTCACAGCTAGAGAGGCCTGAGACGGTCCTCCGGTGACCCAAGAGAGTGGAATGGGTTGCAGCCACGTCGATCAAGACGTCGGGAGGTGTCAAGGTATCGAGATTCGACGTTGGATACCTTAGGCACGTTTCAGGGGAAGCCAATGTAGGTGCATACGTTAGTATGTTTCCATTGAGATGTGTTCATCGGTATATGACCATTGGTAGGTTAGGTAGGCAACCCGCTAGAGTAGATCTATAACCTGCATAGAAAGATGCAGATGCCCTGAGGGCTGCAGGACAGAAAATGGAAAAGAACATTAAGAGAGGCTGATGAGTCCCTGAATTTTAGTTGGTTAAGTCCTATTGGGCGCTGTTACGAAATACTAACGCGGAAAGAACATGCTACATTAGGTACATACATGTACGCAGTATTGGATTGCGTTAAACTGCATCTACATAACACCTGCACCTGCACCTGCACCTGCACTTGCCCTACATGTACCTACCTAAGATAGGTACGTACTGTTCTACCTAAGCTTGGGCGGGTTACTAGCTAAAACAGTTTAGTCCGCTCCGCCTCATTGATAGCGTATAGACTTAGACGAATTCAACACTTCGCAAGCTTAGGTACCTAGCATAGGTGATGAGGTTCTCAAAGGCAGATACATTTTATTCGACGTGCCTACCGAAATATTTTGTTTGCGTATAGGCAGTCAGATGAGTTCAAATTGAGTCCTTCTGCCTACATTCATTGTTTCTACCATGTGGTACATTTACACAGGACTACGCTGTATTACGTTAGGTACCTCCTCCGGCGTTTAGCACAGTTACATGCGAGACAAATCAGTTAACGCGCTATAAATTGAATTGATGATGTACGGGATGACATCGTGCGCTTCATCTGACTATAAACATACATGCATATAAACTTATTAGAACCAAGCAGGTAGTTTTACATGGGGTTTCTAAGCACCAGGTAGGTAGATGGCCACCAGTGCTAGTGTGCCCGTCTCCAGGGTCCTGGGTAGGGGAATTCCGTCATCATCCCGGGCGACCTCACCCTCACCCGCCATGGATATGGTATTACTGATTAAGATTTGCCTACGATGGGAATTGAAGGAAACTCACGATTCCGCATTTGGATCTGGTGTCGCGGGTAAGTGTACTGGTTTGTACCTCATCTGCCACATTTCAAGCATTTTAGGCATGGGTTGCTAAAACCACAAACCCGTACCATAACCAATCGTCACACATACCTACAGACCTAAAGGTACATGAAAGAAGGTGTCGCGTGCAACCCCCAACTATCCAATAGATCCTTGAGTTCGGTGGGCTCTTATAGAAAAGAGTAAGTTGAGAAGAATCAGTTAACTAACTACATGCAATAGTAAGTTTGCCTACTCGAATTTAAAATACATGCGTACACTTGCATACCCTTTATTGTTTATACGATAGTTAGTGTCTAACGCAAACTATTCCGTGGAGGTTCCTAAGGATGACTCTTTAGATTTGTTTACCCATCTCTTCCTAATATGTCATACAAAATGTACATAGTTAATAGGTCAAAGCGTATAGTTTCTTTCTAACGAACTCCTTCTCAGCACTCTACTTGCTTACTTTGCGTACTGCCACTTTGCAGAATACTACATAGCACGTCACCACGCTTTTTTTGCTGACCACCTAAACCCACACCAACACAAACGGTACGAGGTAAATCGGCAATAGGGACTTTATAGCACCTGGTTACTCGGCGATGATTAAATCCGTTTAAACGACCCTTATCTACTTATGCATGAGCCTTCCTAAAGCCGATCCCAAGCCATCCGACGGCATAATGTCGTTATCGAAAATGCTACGATACTTCTTGAGTATTGACTATAATATATCTTGTAGGATCCAAGAGCCGGGCTATCCAGCACCGTGGCGCGCCGATGCTCCCGGTGGGGGGTAAGGCGATTACGCGACGTCGCGACGTCGCGATTTCCAAGCCGTCGGGCGGATTGTTAATATCACCTTTAGGTTAATGTTAGACCGAGCTCCTCCTGTTAATTTGACGTCAGTCTTTTTTTTCCTCTCTGAAGTGCATAGAATACGCAAGGTACGTTAAGTCGTTAGGCTGTTAGGAAAAAAGACTCTAGGCACGGTCCGCCAAACTTTCGGGTCGGTGAGCACTAAAATAGAAGCTTAACTCGAATGTTAAACCTTTTTGATGTTAAAGAAGTTAAGGGACTTGGATACTACGCACCAGGTAAATTGGTTATCTAACTGTGTTACAAGTTGATAGTATAGTCAAATTTACGTTGGACTATCAGAAACGGGCCAGGTGCTAGATAGTCGTAAGCATCTAAAGTTATTATTATTATAATTACTATCGTTAGCTATTGTTACTGATTATGTCCCTCTCCTACCATACCCATGTAAGCACACCTAAGCTACCTAATTCATTGCCAGCAACGCAATCAGGATGCCTCGGAATCGACCCCAAATTGTTTGAAACACGTCGAGAGCGTGCCCTCGCCAGTATGAGCAATCCATATCCATCTTTAAATCCGTCGATGCCGGCTGTTGTCAAAAGGCGCAGTGATATGAATACCGGGTTTATTACGTATATGGTAGGTCTATTACTTCCATGTTTTTTGCTACGCCAAGCACCTACAGGTATAACATTAAAAGTAACAGTATTATTAGTTTTATATCATGGCAAATTTTAATCTGCGTGAAGAGATTTCTAGTAAGCGGCATTGTTTTATTATGACTATTATTATTGTCTGTTTTTCGAGGAGGTATGTATGTATATGTAGTAGCACGACTGCTGCCAAGCCAAGTACTTTTTGTCAAGTACATAGGTACCTAGGTAATCCTGCAATACGGCATGGCATGTCAGCTATGTACGCTGCCACAGTGCCATGCATCGGCGGTTATCCCTGCCCTGGTAATCTGCAGCTACGCAGTACCCTGGGTTGGTACACCGGGTACTATGGTAGGTACATTACAGGGCAAGTATACATAAGTCCTTAGTGTACCTAAGGTACTACATAGATCAGCCCTGCAGGGAGCAGGGCACCTGAAGTCGATCCCCGAATTTCAATTTTTTTTTCCAGTTCATAATTCGACCTAAAATCCGACCTGGGTAAAAATGGCATTCTAATATGGTAAATTATTTTTTTTCCTTTCTTAGAACTCAGCTTCTACCTAGTTGCCGTTGCACAAGAACGAACGTGATAACCGCCAACGCAACAATTCCAACTACATGTGTTATACTCGTAGTTCAGAAGGTACCTACTTTTGCTACCTACCAAGCCAATACCCTGGTTTCCAGCTTAGACCTTAGACACCAGCAGAATACAGTCAACTAACTCCACTCTCTCCCGCTTTCACCTGACTGCCCGAAGAACGAGAGCGCATTAGGTAGAGGATGCAAAAGCTACGTACTTGTTGTACTTCTTCGTCGCCCACTTCCAACACTAGTGTGTCCGGCAGCTCGTTTCCGGCATGTTTACATGTCTGTCTACATGTTGCCTGTGCCTGTGGTCTTATACCCACATTCCTATTCTTATTCCTCTTTTTCCGATACGGATACCTTATTCACCTTTCACTTACCCTCGCCCTCCTCGCCCTTCGCCCTCTTACAAACTGCATACCACAAACCCAAAACTTGACCTGAAATCTCATTGCTGCGCATTTTACTCTTTACTCATCATGGCAAGGCATCTACCGCCCCTCCTACTATCACACACCCCTGCGCCGCCTTTTTCCTTACCTATGTACCCACGATGGATCTCTCTAGTCAGTCCACGTTCCGCTGGACCTGCAGGTCAAGTTGCATGCAGCAGAGAAGATACATACCTACATGACCTACGTATGTAGTAGTTAATATACATAGTTACCGACTACGTTAGTATGTAGTGTATGTAGTTGAGACGGGTACACTCGAGTAAGCTTTCGTCACTGCTGCCTCTTCTCCTTCACTTCCCTGTCACTCATGGTCCCTCCCTGGTCCCCCCCATTGAGGCACGCGCAACAACCTGGCCAGGCTGCAAGCCCTATAAGGCTACGATGCCTCTTCTCGCCCTGATACCGCAGCAAGAAGTCCTGTCGACTCATCATAGTCACCTGGACGACACATTCACTTCCGGTCCTTTCCTTTCGTATCCTCTTAAGGTCGGCTTCTTATTCTTATTTCTATTTCGTTCACCACCATTGTTCAACTTGTACCAGCTCTTTATCTTCCCTTACTTTAGTTCGTAACGAGCACTTATAACAACGACCACACAACATCTGTACCGTATCAGAGCCAACACATAAGAGGCACCTACACCTACACAGCCCACGACTACCTTGCCAACTCAGATATATATAATTGCTTCCCCTGCTCTCGTTTTTCAGAGTTATTGATCCACAACGATATCATCTCAAGTCGACAATACATCACAATGTGCTACCAATTAGTTGAGCGGTACTCCGCGTGCCATTGCCTTTACTACCAACATGCAGTCGATCGATGCCCAGCATATGGCCAGTCCGGACATCACATCACAACCCGGACGATACTAGTGGGATATGCCTGCTCCAAGCATGCACAGTCTAGCAGCCATTCATATTCTGGAAACCAGACATACTCTGACTCGGGATACTATAGCAACCAGTCTGGAGATAGCTCCTACCACCACCGACGATGAAGAGTATTGTCTTCGGTAATGGGCTGCTGCGCGTGGCATTCTCCGCCGCTGTTGATGTTTGAATTTTGGGATTGGGTCCCGTACCTTTACTCCTTTAGACCCAGACCCAAAAACCTGTCGCCTTCCCGTCAGCCTTCGCAGTTATCCATGCTGTTTGTAGGGCACGACCGTATTATGTCAACATCGGCTCCTCCCGCCCTTTGATGAAGCCATCGGGTCCTTTAGAACCTTGTCGTATGATCCGGCACAAAAAAGAAAATGCTACGAATGCCATGATGCACAGATTTAGTTATCGAAGACGCAGAGACGGAACGAGATATGATGGTACCTTCAACTCTCTCAATCGACGACGCGGCTGGTTCTCTGGCGGCCTTCATCGGCAGTTACATTTCCTAATGTTACTTAGCATGTCATCGGCAGCCATGGTTTCATGGGCTACGTCCCCAGCACTTTCATTTAACCCCTCGACTTTCTACTTTTCTATTCATTGATTTAGCATAGCGTCGGCGAGGGAATATTTCTTGCATTGGGATTTTTAAGAGGGCACACAAAAGAGATGAGGTTAATGTGGTATCCGACACGGGACTGCTCACGTCACAGCACAGCTTAAAAGCACACACGCACATGTTACGAGGAACGTTTAGTGACCCGACGGGAACCGGATCGATTACACCTTTCCTTCGAATGATTTCTGGCTTTGGATTTACGCATGGAAGAAGGACCGGTTATACCAGGCGTCATTTGGGAAGAGTTATTTGGTTCACGACTTGAGTGCGAATTTCCTTGGAAGGGATTTTGTGGCTTCTGTATTGGGGCCGCACATCTACTTTCTTTCTTTCTTTTTCTTTCCCTGGGTTTGTGTCTGTTTTTTTGGGGGTTATCCGGGGGTTCTCTCATCTCTTACCACATGTTTCTGCTGGCAGCTCACATCTGTAACATCAGTTTACAGCATAATTATGCTCTGGGAGCAGTCATCTTGTATTCCGAACTATTTCCTTTCTTACGAGGCTGTAATTAGTTGAGCTAGGTCTTGGTATGCAGGGAGAGAAGGACGAACTGGCTTCGCTCTAGACGGCGGCACTGATCGGTTCTCATGGTCTGCACGGAACAGCCGATAACCGATTAAGTTCCCCGTTGTTCGCTCCCGCAGATTCCAACAGGCAACGGCACTCGGCGTTTCGTCCGGCTACGAAGACGCACTTTATACTATCTAGATTAGAACTCTCAGCGAGAATAGAGGGGGACAATGGGCAATCCTGGGGATGATACACCGATTAGGCAATGCGATTTCGGCAGGAGGCGGCTCAATAAACGTTAGTTAGCTAAGGACTATCCTAGAATTATCCATGTTTATGACTGGGGATAAATTATCTATGCGTGCCTATGTCATCCTTAAGGCTGAATAATCTAGCCGAGTCCTATTGATTTCTAAGCCACGATTCCGTCCGAATCACTGTGACTAATCGACATGAGAGGTTTATAAACATGCCGCTACAAATATTTAGTTGTGAGTCTAACTGATCTGCGCCAAGTTTTAACTACTAAACAGGAATTTATAATAGCGGGAATAAATAATCGTATAGCCGGAAAGGATGGCGTCAAAATAAGCACATATTTTTCTTTTGGGGGGGTTTAGATAGTTGAATAATCATGCATCTATTACAACACTATTTTACTAGATTGCTACCTAGGTAGGTAGATTTATTCAGATGGAGGATATGGTTAATTATAAATGAGGGGTTAAATGTTAGACACCCTTAAATTTCTAGTTTGAAGTAAATTAAAAACGATTGTACTGAAATCTCGTGACCTTAGGAAGCCTAGTAGGAACAATGGATGAGACAAATTCTATAATTCCTTGCAATAATATCTTGATACGTAGGTAGGTAGTTATAAATTTCGCCCCCAAGTGGGCTGAAAAGTGTAGCCTCGCCAGCCTCGCAGGTTGTGAGGCCACCCATCTAACCTAGACATCTTAGATCGTGGGTACCTGCGCTCCATACATGGCAACGCTATAATGTCCAGGGGAACACAACGTGCGTCGAACCGGATGCACAAAAAAAACAGCTCCTTATACGCTGATAGGTTCGGAGTGGCACACTACATATTACACTAGCCAGACAAATAAAAATGTGCCTGCGTGAGCATCTCCATCATTGCCGAACCAGTCATGTTCTCGTATCTCTGTCGAACAATATGTACGAGTTAGACCCGGGGAACGGGAACTGCGACGCGCTTACAACCCAACCCAACCCAACCCACCTAACCGGCTGGTTGGAGAAATATTAGAGGTCGTCCTTTGATAGGTTCCGGTGGGTATGTATCCCGTAGATGGCATGCAAACAGTACTTGGTGGTACAAACTGTTGAGTAACAATATGTACATAGGTACCTACCTAAGCTAGTAACCCACCTCATGTAGGAGGTACTCACCTGAATTATATGGAATTGCTGTACGACAACCTCTAATAAAAAAAAACAAAACTCGTCATCATCGTCATCAGGTTGCAGATGATGTCCCAGCCTCTTCCGTAGAAACCCTGGACAAGACAATAATAAGCTGCCTCTTATAACTTACCTCTAAGAATCTATCTCTTAGCCCCGCTATCCATCAGCTTTGGTGGGGCTAGCGGCCCGATAGAATTGTGGTACCGGAGTTTAGAAAAAAGAACCTCTATTGCCATTGGCTCCCTTACCTAGAGTATGCAGCTAAAAATAGGTAAAGTCTAAAGTTACGTGCCAAGCCTTGTGACATATTGAGGTACAAACAGACAAAGTCTTTTAACTGGAAGTCTCATCATTCCAGAAAAAGTCAAATCTTGTTATCAGTCTCCTCCCTCACCTCTTCCACCTCTTCCATTTTTGGCAAGCCGAACTGGCACCCCCCTTGGCATTTCTTAGATAATCAACTTACCGCGTCTCGATCTGCTTAGATTTATCTAGGACAGATGGTGGGTGGGCTGATATAAGTGCGGTATGAATTGAACCATGAACCACATACGTAACGCAGACACGTACGCCACCGGGACCCGCCTATGCAAACAGCTCCTATCGTTTGACACTATGGGTGCTGGATGTATGTATGTACATAGGGATGATGCAGGTCTATCGCATAGGTAGGTAATGCGAACTAATCCAAGTGCCGCACCAGTCATTTACGCAACAATAAAGTGCTTCAGGTGCCGTGCGCCTCGGCTGTCTGGGCATACATACCAATTAGTTTCTGGTTCTACCGCAGCTGTTCCACGTGGCTTTTAGGGGCCGCTGTTAGACGCTGCTGACGCATTTGACGCCATAAACGCGAATAGACGCGAGTTGGGAGCATTGCATTTATGTATGTATGTATTACTTGCGCTCGCCACTCGCTACCGTTGTTTAACTCGCGCGGGGCGGAGCTCGGCTGTTGTAATTTTACCAGATTATCTAACATCGGTAGACGGGGGAGGCGTTTACATAGATTTGGAAGATCGGGAAAATAAGCTGAGCTGATTAAGTGGCAAGTAAAATATCTAACTGCATGTATTACATGCAACATACATACAAACATATCTGCACGACTTTTACATATGTACACACATACATATAGCACATACACGTTACACTTCCAGTTTATGTATAGCCATGACGTTTAACGGCCGAATCGGCCGAATGACGAATGACGAAAGACCAAAAAAGAATCTTACTAGACTACAAACGAACTAACTATGTATAAAAGACAAACTATGAGTAAGGATCCCCGAACCGAATATGGAAATCGGAGGCCGAACGATCCTGCAAGGGCAGAGCTCTCTTGCCAATACGAAGTCTGATGGGGCGTCTCCCGGTAAGTTATGATCCTCGCCCTGCCAGCCAGCCAGCATCAGCAACAACGCGGATTTCGGAGGTCTGAATTAGAATATGTTCATCTGCCCATGGGCAATTGGGATCTCGTCACATCGTTCGCTCGTCACAGCCCGTATGGTCCGCCTTACGGTGTTCCCCAGGGTGGCCGGGAATGGGTAGGAGGCACTGGACAGGTAGGGCAGAATAGAACAGAGGGTAAGACTTGGCAGGTCCGGTAGACCGCCGGATCGCCTGGTATAATATAGCTAAGAACAACAAAGGAGATAATAAGCGACCCGAAGGGAATTTGTTCCGATCTACAGAGGTCAAGATAAAGTGGGGTGAAGGAAGGGAGGGTTGGGGGTTTGGGATAGATTTAAGTACCTAATTTACCAACCTGGGCCTACCGTAGGGCCTGTCAACCAAAATTTCTAATTTTTCGTTAACATCCTCGCCGAGCCTACATAGACGGAACTTTGCGAACCGGGGTACGGTTATCGGAAAATTAGGGTCCCTGCGCCTCGACGCCAGGCGAATTTCCTAGACTCCGGGATGGGATCTTGGGAAGGACGGTGCGGAGAGCGCTGGCTTGGTCGCGAATGGACGTAGAAACAGCCCCGTGGCGGGTGGTCTGGCTGGGCTTGGCCTTGATGGCTCCTTCGGCGATAACAGCGCCTCCTCCTGTTATACAGGTTGGTATACTAATACTACTAATACTAGCGTAGAGGGAAGTTATGGGGATGCTAACGGACGGAGACAAGGGAGTTCCCGTCTGGGCGGGATGGGGTCGTACGGTAAGTACGTCACGAGTTCGTATAGCGTAGGTATTTATACTAGTTATGTATATCGATAGTAACATCGGATGTATAAGAGGAAGCGCTCAAAAATGGTCTACTCGGCCTCGTTGCGTGTTGCTATGTGTCACGAAGCTGCGGCTCCAAGTTATAGTTGATAAAGTTAAATTGGCAAAGGGACATAGTAATCTGCCTATCTAATTTCAGGTTGTTACAATCAGATGGATTGCGGTCGAAAAGGTCACGAGTTCCCGCTTTCCGGCCCCCGCAACGGTTTGTGCCACATCTCGCGGCCGGGGTATCATGATATAGGATCGATATGTCTGTCTATTATCGATTACTGTATATAGGATAGGCGAAGACTTGAACTTGGCCTTTTCTCATTATATCTCCTCCTCCGTTGAGACATCTCCACTTTAGGATATATATATATATATATCTTTTATTAGGAAAAGTTTCATGATGGATTCCTATGCCCCACTGATAAAAGAGCCGTGGTATATACCTGGATAGTATATATAGGTAGGTAGCTAAGTTTAACATGATTACTGAAATAGAATATAGTAATGAACGATTTTGTGCGTGATAAAGCAAGATTGCGGTGTTTTTATACGAAACAGGATTTTGGGAGTAAAATGACTTTGCGCATTTTAGTCCATCATATGGTATGATTTCTTTTACTAACTTTTAGTAATCCTTCATCTAGGTTATACGGATATGTCGTAACTAATTTTCTCTTTAATTTTAAGGGCTGTATACACATGAAATTTAAAACTAAGAGACGAAACCAACATTCCATCTATTTAAAAGGTCTGCCTGTACTAGATATAGACAGCGCTGGATATAAACATGTATTATACTTACCTCTATAGAATATAGATAGATGCCTGATATTTCTGGCGTTACGTTTCATATAAGTTACGAACTACGTAAATGTATTTAAGGCATGGACATTATAAGTATACATGTATGTTTTATGTGTACATTAGTAATTACCTAACCTAGGCATGTATTTTATATAGGAGGCTACATGTAGGTGAGGTTCATAGTATGCTAATAGTAACCCCGCTACCCCGCCAAACCACCAAATCTTAACTATTCAAATTTACGCTGACGTATTCCCCACTAATGCAACTGCACTTAACGCGTCTCCGGCGTGGCTGCTTCACTTATCTAAACCGCGTCTATTGACTTCCATCCATATGCTTTTCCATCGACGTTGCCCCAGGTCGCAACATTTCCCTTAAACCAAAACTTTCTTTTACTTTAACATACGTTCCTTTCTTGGCGACTAGTGTGAATGCGCTGCATAATTGGTGGCTTTTACCTAATAAAACGTTTGGATTTGAAGATGCGCCAATTCCCTTTGCACTTCTAATTTGTTTTTCGTTCTGTATTGACGAAACCTATTTCCGCGACACATTTTAATAAACTTCAACTTCCCTTTAACATGGCAACTTCAGAGGACTCCGCGCCAGCCCGAGAGGCAGCGGGCTCTCTCGCCCTTAAGAAGGGTTTGGAACTGTATGCGCAGGAAGACTACGAGGCTGCAGCGAAATTATTCAAGAAGGTTTGTTATATTTTATTCATTTACCCGAATGCCTACACGCGCTTACCTTACCAGGCTATAAACTCTTGCAGCTGTCAAATCCATGGCGGGATGCTGTTAGACTCGAACGAAGATATCTTGACGGGCATTGAAAACAACCAATTGAAGGAAGTCCTTTCAACCTTGACGCCCCGTTCCAGACGCTGTGACAAGCACGTTCATATTCGCGCTCTTGACTCGCTTATTGCTACATACGAGATGTTGTTCAAATTAGACAAGTGCCTTAACCTCGCCGTGGGTATGGTTAACCTCGCCCCGAGGGAACCCAAGGTATGCTGGTTTTGTGATGAAATCGGCAAGTTTATTAACCTATCTTAGGTCTATCTGCGTCTCGGTAAGATCCTTCGCCTGAAAAGCAAGCAAACCCTTGCGTACCACATGTATAGACAAGGCATTGAACTTGTGGAGAGAAAGAACCCTAATCATTCTTTGTTGCCTGTGCGTATATGTGCCGAGTTACCCCTGGATTTTCCTAACCAATTGAATAGAAGTTGCGAGTCCAGAGAGATAGGGTAGCTGCTTTAGCCGCGTTTGATCCCGTCACGAAGTTTCCTATCGAACTTGTTCGTATGACATTCGAGTTTCTTGACTTCAAGACCTTGTGGTAAGGTGCCCCAGCAATCTGTTTCTTTTCTTACTTCTTGCTGACACGATCAATAGTCGCTGCTTGAGAGTTTCTAAGGCTTGGAACAATATCTTGACCAAATCAAACGTCCTCAGAGACTTGTGGCATGTCCAGACATACAAGCTCACCCAAAGAAGTCATCCTGGCATTCGAAGAATGCTACCTGCCTTCAAAGCGTACAACAAATACGGCAAGAATGCTCTGAGAGAGTTGTCTATCGATGGCCTGTCCCACTTCTTGCAGTGGTGTAAGTTCTCACAAGTTATAGAAATCTCTCAGCAACTCAAGGTACTTAAACTCCGAGAGCCGCGAGGTTCTTTTGAATTGGAATCATTGCCCCCAAAATTACGGCTACCAAAGCTCACTAACCTCTCCTTGGGTTACGGAGTACGGCCGCGACCTCAAGTTTTAGAGCAACTGATAACTGCATGCGGGAGCTCGCTGGAAGAGCTGTCAATCTTCGAGCTCCCGCACTGTGACAGATTGGCATCTGATCAGGTGCCATGGTATCCTGGCTGGGTAAAACTTGAAAAGCTGAAAGTTGTTCGACTCGCATATCCGAATTACGAATTACGTGCAGACCCTCTCCCCAACTTGGTAGGTTCGTTTTGTTGTGAAGACTTTTTGACGATTCTAACGATATGTAGCGTGGCATCATGGAGTTGGCTCCTAACGTGGAAGAAGTCTGGATCGACAATCTCACGTACTCGTCCAAGCTGCTAATGACCAAATGGCCAAAACTGCAATACATATTTGTTGGAAATCGTGCTCGCTTGGACACTGTCATTGGTGAAGGTGACGTGAAAGGTGGTTACAACGAAGATATGCGTGAGCTGCATTTTGAGGGTCGGTCTGTTCAGTCACGCTTCAGTACGTGTTACCCTCCTATGGTCACAAGCAACCCTCAAGCACCATGGTTGCTAACTATCCATGTTGGACCTTTAGTCCTCCCCCAGCTTCGTCGACTTGAGAGATTGTCGATACTACTGCACACCCCCCTCACTACCTCTGAATTCGAAACCATTGTTCGACCTGGCATGGAATCCGGTACTCTGCGAGAGCTCGACATCCGACCATTCCCCGTGCCTATGCTATTCGGAAGCCTCTTCAGAATTGTGATTCCGGACTGGTTTAGAAGCGAAAGTCTCACATACCTCAGCATTACAGGACTGACCGTGGCAAATCTTTGCCAGTACAAGCAGTGTGACGAGGGGCTACTCAAGCTTGTCAGTCGCTTTCCTAATCTGCGCAGTATTGATATCTCTAATGAGCAGTTTTCGGATGCTTTACTCGCAAAGTTCATCCAACGCGGGGTTAAGATAATATACCATCGAGCAAAACAGTCGAAGGCGGACCTTCAGGAGTGGGCTGCTACTCATTATAATGCTCAGGTTATCAGTAGGCCGCCGCCTCACCTGCCATCGATGCACCCTGATCGACAACGCTTCTTCAACGATCACTTGCAATTCTCAAATACCGAGCTACCGTAGTTTCGATTCTGCGTTTGAGTAGAGATGTGGTTCACTTTAGTTAGGGGTATGAAAAGGGGAGTATAGAGCATGCGTGATCTATTCGGTAGAATTACGAACGAATGCGTGCACAGGAAGGGAACGCTTTTGACGATGTCAACATAGAATCCACCACGGAATACCCACAGTATTGGCATAGGCTAGGATAGCCTCTTTGCATTATTTCAGCTCTGTTTAATAGCATGCTTCAGATACCCGCTTCTTGCGAAGAGTTCATTCATGTATGACCAGTTACGATTTGCAGTTATACTCTTGCGCGTTAATACTAATAATGATAAAATGATAGCACGTTAATCTTCTACTGGCTACCAAGCACAATCGAACCACCAGACTTCCTGGTAGATTAATATGTCTTCAACTGGTAATAAACGGACACCTCCTTGCGATCTTACGATTCTATACAGTACGTAAAACTTAACGTTATTTAGGTACTAACGCATGACCGTACGAGCTATTCCCTCTTCCCTCCTCTAACGAAGCTTTGCGTACTGTATAGAAAGTGCAAGGGGTCGACGCGTCGAAGCAGCGGGTTGCCGTGCTCTGTGTGACGCTGTTATATTGCGTTCTGCTAGGCAACAGGCCTTATAACAATTCCTGCTCCGATAACAAACGGCCTTGTCCCATTCTTCTTCTTCTTCTTCTTTGTCTCTTGTAGAACTCACTACTCTTGTCTACACTTGTGTCTGGCTATTGTGTATATTTCTCTCATCATGGGTCGTCACAGTCCTCGACAGCAAATGCTTCGTTACATCTCTAAGAAACAAGAGATTGCCAAAGGTACCTCTTCATCTCAACAATGTTCTGGCTAGGCTGAGAATGTCGATCCGGATTTACCTGATCCAAATGTATTATCTAACCTCGGTGTGCCATTACCAGGCAAACAACCCGATCTAGTTGCCGACCCATGTAACTCGTCAAGTACACCTGAGCCGGAACACGAGGCGAACGATACAGACTCATGGCATTATATAGACTCGACTTGTTATCGAGCACACATAGAAAATGTTGCCGGGATTTGTTATAAGGAGAGAGTGTGGGAATTACCTCCTTGGGTTGACGAACTTATCACTAAGCTACAACAACCGTCCGAGAACATCATGACAAAAGAAAATATGGCAGGTAAACTCCGCTACGCCAAGTTAGGTCTGGGAGATACTGAATCGAAGCTTATAAATATCGTTGATCTACTGGGCCACAACACACTTGGAATGGCATTTGACTGCGATATCCCGCAGGCGTCGATAAACAAAAAGTTCCACAACTACCTTGTTCCCCGCGGCGTGATCACTCCACAACCCAGCTTCACCTTTGGATACCATATTTGCCACATGGACATGTCACCCGTCAATTCAGTCGAGTCGTCCCTCGGAACGGATCTGGACGTCGATTCAGAGGTATACTTCCCCTACATGATCGTGGAAGTAAGTTTCAGCGCGAACACGCACGGCTTCGAAAACCGGTGTCTCAGCGCAGCAGCAACATGTCTCCGTCTAAGCAGCAAAGTACTCCAAGGAAACCTAGCCATCTTCACAGTCGTCGTCCTGCCCGTCGGGCTAGCAGAGTTCTTCGTCATGTGGAAGGACGGCGACAAGTACATCATGAAGGGGTTCCGCAGCTTTGCCTTGTACGAGCCAGACCAGCATATCGCGTGTCAGATGCTGTGGAGCAATATCCGCAAATGGGCCATGGGCGAGAGGTTGGAGAACATCAAGAGAGATCTCCAGAAGGTGTACGACGAAAGAAGAAAACGGCCACTACCATCCTCCGAGGATCTGATGTATCCACTAGCCAAAAGACCACGGCAGACACACATACACACTCCAAATGATGGCTGTTAACCAAGGTCATCGGATCAGGCACGAGCTGGTCGCTGATGGATATTATATCATGCCCAGCGTGAGCCCTACACGGTTACGGAGGAACTTGCTGTTTAGAGTTGAATCGCGGGGATAGGGGTACTGGATGACACTCGAGGTTTATGAATGAAATGTAAGACTCGAAAGGTTTTCAGTAAAATACTAAATAGAATAAAATATCCTTCAACCCTTCTACATACAACACATTCAACACATCATCATCATCATCATCACCTCAAAACTCGTAAAATAGTGTAGCTAATCATACTTTCATTCATTGGTATAAGACAAAGTAAATACTGTAGGTAGTAAGCGAACGACCAGCTTCTACCCGCCGTCAGTTCTGTAGTAAGTCGTAGCATCCACGGCATATATGCAGTCTCGCCCAATCCTCCCGCCCGTGGAGACTTGCCAGATGGAGCTTCGTTTCAAAAAAATTTCGTGCGTGATCTTCGTGACATGATGATATTCCGCCTTGGCACCCCGAATATCCAACCTCCCTCCCCCAAACACCAATTTTTCCTTTCGCTTTGAGCTTCCGGATCTTAGATTATTATGCCCACTAGACATACTATTTCACTCATTCATTCGTTACTTCCTTCTTGTTTTCCCTTTTGCATAACGTTGCATAATAATCCATAACATTCATAATCATTTTCTGCTTCAGTAAAATAAGACCGCGAGCCTAGTATTTGGCTTTCTAGCAGGCCTCATGTTACCTATATCATCATACTTCGATAAATATAGGTCGTTATAAAGTAGGTGGGGGTAGATATCGTCTAGTCGTTCTTAGTTACAGTCCACCCCGGCACCTGACCCCTGAATGAGAGCATCCAACTCCCAGGGGCTTAGCGTGCTCCGTCGACGAGACGCGACTTTGCTCGTATGACGCTCGTTTCGGTCGCGTCTTCGCTTTACAAGTTTGAGAGGGCTACCGCTGGTGGATTTGAGCGGGCTGCTGCCGTTATTCTGCTCCTTCTCTCGAGTCTCGGCTGATCCCGACAGCTCGTCAATTTCATCGACTTCTGCTGTAGGATTTAGTCGTCGTGCCGGTGTCCCACCTCGGGAACGAGGTTGAGCTAAGTCCTTGTCCTTCTTGACGGGGTCTACTGAGGCGAGGTTGTTTTCCTCTTGCCTGGCTTCAACTTTGTTGACCTTTGTTTCCCGGGGCGGCGACCCGGGAGCAACTGTAGTAGGAGCCCGGAGAGCTGGGTTCCGTCTCTGACCTCCAGACCGGACGGCCCTCAGCTTAGCCCTGACACGAGCAGCATCGGCCTCACGTTCTGAGGCCGCTAGCTTCGCGGCGATAGTGGCCATAGTTAGGGGGCTCTGTTGCGCAGGTGGATTCGCGCTGTTAGGTCGAGGAAGGCGTGAGGAGGTATTTGTGGTAGTATTGGCGGCTTGGTTATTACGAACTGGCGAGCGCGGACGTGCAATAGTGGGTTGTTGCGGTCGCTCCGTTATGTTGGCCGCGGATTTCAAGGAAGAGGCGGAAGAAGACGAGGATATGGGTTGCGACTGTGTCGTAGCAGGGACTTGACGAATGGATTTCGACGAGGGCTGCTGACGCGACGGTGGGTTGGTAGGATCTGAGTTCGTTCGTTTTATATCTGCTGCTAATGGATCTGGCGATGAAGTTGGCCTCTTCGATGATTTATTAGAAGCCTGAAAGTTTGTGCTACCCGGCTCTGGCTGAGATTTGGTGTATAATTGCTTCCCTAGATTCGGGGTGGGTTTCGAGAATAGTTTGCGGGAAGGATCAGACTGTGACGGCCTCTCTCCGGATTTACCGAATAGGGGACTCTCATATGAGGCGGTTGAGCTAGGTCGAGATTGGTCCTGCCATGGCGGAGAGTTTTTGTATGACACTGACTTCTTCTGCTGATGCGGAGACCGGGGAGACCTAGGAGACTGGGGTTTGATGACATGTGGCGGCGGAGGTGGCCCTTGTTCCTCCTCCTCCTCCTCCTCCTCCTCTTCCTCTTCTGCCAATTCCCATGTGTTTTCTTCTATAATAGTCGTGAAATCTGCATGCTTGCGATACGCAAAATCACGTTCGGAGAATCCTTTATTTCCTGCCGAATATGAGTCCTTAAGTGGGCTGAGTTGGGGTGGCATAGGGAGAGGAGGCGAATCCATCGAGTTCGCATATGTAGATTCCTGAAGGACTTGGACGTTTGGTTCCTCGGCGTCCAGCTCGTCTATGTCTATATCATCTTGGAAGATGCTGCTAGAATCCGAGTCGGAATCGTTTTCTTCATTCTCTGCGACTTGGCATCCTTGTACCGGGATTAGGTGTAGCGAATCGATCGGGCTTGGAGACCTTAGCCGCCGTTGGTCCTCTTGAATTTCTTCCTGTGCATCGAGACTGTCTTCTTCACCATACTCTTCCTCTTCCTCTTCCTCTTCCTCTTCTTCCTCCTGGACACAGGAGAGTCTCATAGGTACGATATCTGCTGTCTCCTCGACGTCCCTGACCCTAACGGGACTAAGTCGGAGGCTCATCTGCAGGTCTTCCATATCGACTGACTTGCCGCTTGACACCATTCGTTTCCGCCAGCCGTCAATCATATGGACGGCGTCCTTCCAGCGGGACTCCATTGTTTCTAGGCCGGCGCGTAGGCGAGTGATAGCCTCCTCGCGTATCTCAACCTCTTCGATCGGCACGAAGGAAGGGTTCGTTAATATCGTCCTAAGATGCTCCATGATCTCTTCCAACTCTGATGCGAGCTCATCGGCGCTCTTTTGAGATGCCATTACTAGCACGTCCGCGTTGTTATTGTCTGAGCGGTAGTCAAATGCGGTCCCATTTAGATTCTCCGAACCACGTTCTAGCCCACTCATCTCGCGTAGCCTGTCGACTACGCGTCTAACTAAGGCGAGTAGACCTTCGTTCTCCTCGCTGAGGCCTCTTGCTAGTTCTGTGAGGAATTGATTTGTCTCCAAGCGTAAGCTGTAGCCTTCAGCCTCTGTTGCACCAGCAGGCACTCCACGCTCCTCGCCGCCGATTTCCCCTATTACGGTGATGCATAGGACATCCCTGCTCTTACCGCCGCCTCTTACTCTACCAGCATCTGCGACGGCCTTCTTCAGGCCGTCGATCTGGCGGTCTCGCTTACGGATCTCATTAGCGCATGCAGCGCGCGCCTGCGCCACGATAGTCTTCATCTTGATGGCTTCATCTTTTAGGCGGTGTATGTTCTGATCCGTAATCTTGAGTTGGGTACGGAGGGCACGCTCTGTAGCCTCTGCAGAATCAAGCTTTCTTTGAGCGTCAGACAGTTTTTCTGTTTGTCGTACGAGTTCGGTCGTTTGCCGTTGCGAGTCAGCCCGTAGGGTCCGAAGGGTTGTGGATAAGGACTCTCGGCTCTCAGCATCGCGCTATCGTAAGAAAGAATGTTAGCATGTTATCTATCCCTTTATTGTCATTGAAGATCAGGACAATATAATAATATAATACATACGTCGCGTCTTAGGATGAGGTCATTGATAACGCTCATGACCTTGCTCATCGTGCCTTGTACTCCTCCATCACCGAACTCCGGATCTGCGAAGTTGATATTGTGGCCATCACGAAGAAGGCCGCGCGATAGGAGCTGATTGTTGATATACAGCGACGCCGTGCGGAGGTTATCTGGGTCGACCATCTTGTCTTGTCCTGTCTCTCTTTTTTTCCCTCCTTGATTATTTCTTTCCCCTTTGATCTGATCCCGTTCAGGATCTACCGTTGCCGTCCAGTATCGGACTAAGAACAGGAGTAAGCCACGAAGGATGCGGTATTCGCTTTCGGAGTTGTCTGCATTGGTGGTATGCGGGTTGTTGCAGATTGATATTTTAATGTTTGTATAAATTTGACAACTTCAATCAATATCAATCAATACTCCGGTTCGCCTACTTCCCCTTTTACACAATTGAAGCAGGAGTCGCGAAGAAAAAAAATCTTGTCGTATGCGTAAAAGCTGGGCCACTCGCGACTGGAGCCCAGCTAGTGTACAAAATAGCTCTAAAGACTAAGGGTCTACTTCTGTGGATTTATTTGTTAATACCGCGGCATTCCTTAAGTTTGTACATAGTAATGTTTTTCTTTGAAAATGCTATCTCGTTGCTATGCGGGGTCTAAAGTAAACAAAACTTTAAGTGACCTAATAGGGTACCGTACCTACCAGGTTAGCCGTCTGGCCGTCTGGCCGTTAGGTACTTTAGGTACTTTAGGTACCCTACATGACAGCCATGACCGTTACCCGGCACGCAGGTACCTGCCCCCGTACCGACAGGGTTTATGTCTCGTGGAACCAAATTACCGCAACTAACAGCAAATGACATCTTTCATCCCAATTCCCGCCCCGCAATCCATCCCGCCTTCTATGCACGTGGAAGCTTTTCATTGCATACCGACTTCTTGACCGCATCTACAAAAATGGAAATATCGGTGTGTTATTTGTGTTATTTGCACCCATTGGTCTTAACTATTTACCTAATTAGTTACGAACCCCCTCTTATATCCAAACTAGGGCTGATGATACCATTCCAAGAGGATATCCCAAGAGGACACCTTGTATAGTACCCGGTAAAAACATCGTATCGTGATATACGCCTTGACTTATAAGCCACTGTTGACGTTGGGGGGTTGATGCCTATGAATGGGACGACGACGGGGCTGTGGTTATCCTACTGTCGGATATCGAACCATCACCCCGTAACAGGCTATAACTACCTACCACATAGCTGTATCTGACTGCATGTACAATAATAGTCTGCTTGCGCTTACTCCCCCTGGCTGAACGTGTGACGAACGCTAGCAACTGCATTGCCCCTCGCTGTTCAACCCCCTTTTCCCCTCTTCGTTGCTATATGCCCACTTTTCTGATAGACAGATGCTGCAAGTTCCCCCCATCCCATGCTCAATGTCTCGTCTATCCACCCAATGGAATCCAATCTTCGGGAAAACCCGTCGCTTATATGGTATAACGCCGCCCGAATGCGATGCCTTTCCCGTCTTAGCTGTCACGGAGTGTCTTCCTATGGTAAAGGTACTTCATCTGGGCTGTCACCACCACCACGGATACGGCGATGGGCTTCCGCTTTCTCCGCCTCCGTAACGTCTTTCTTATCCTTGGGCATATCTGGTGTAAACTGAGGTACCTGTGGGGAATGCCCAACCGACATGCCGGCTCGAATCTGCATGTATGTCAATATTTAGTCTTGCATTGCTTAAGAGGGGTAAGTATCATACCAGTGTTTCCAGAGCGCTGTTTGAGTTGTCCACAAGGTCGTCATCAAACATCATCGTGCCGGGTTCAAATAGTGTCACAATTGTGCTGCCACCAAACTTGAAATACCCAAGCTCTTCAGCTCGTTTCACTTCTTCCCCGTCGTTTCGGGTAATTACCGTGCTGCCAACCATCATGGCTCCGACGCAGATAACCATTACCCGTCCGAATAGTTCGGTGTCTATAGGACAAAGGACACGGACATTCTCGCCGTACACATCGAGCGCGGACCGGATTGCCATAGGGTTAACGGTATAGTACTCGCCAGCAATGAGTTTAGGCTTGCGGAGAATTCCATCCACAGGAATGTGGAAGCGGTGGTAGTCTTGGGGAGCTAGACGGAAGATACCTAATGCACCATTCTCATAGCGCTTAGCGTCTTCCGGGTACGCGTCGCCGAGTAGTCGCTTTATGGAGAATTCACGACCCTTGATCCAGATGTTGGTCGCAGAATCGATACTATTGAAGACAACAGACCGACAGTCGGCCGGCGACACAATAATATGAGGATTGTCTGGAGCTGAGCAAGGCCGGGCGTTTGGCTTGAGTGCGCGATAAAAGAATTCATTGAAGTTCTTAAATTCCTCGACGGGGAGTAAGACCTCGGACATATCTAACTTGTGGAATTGGATGAAACCTGGAATTTGGGCCTTCGAAGCAGGGTCGTCGTATTTTTTGCCTTGCTTGATACTTAGACTCTTCAGAAGTTTGCGGACTAGAGCGTTATTAGCGACGGTTTCTATGTTATATATCAGCATAAGCACTCACTTCGCTTATTCTCCATATCTTTGGACTTCAATCCCTTGTATAGTAATCGGATTCCCAGTCGTACATAAACGCTCATCTTTTCCTCATTAATCTGTCCAGTTAGGCGGTCCTGAACCAGAATGTTTGCCGAGTTGGCGCCAAGTTTATAACCACCGTAAGAAATCTTGGTGATGACTTTAGAATACCACTTTCTTTGCGCTTGGCTTGCCGTGACAAACCCGCCCATCATGAGTGAATTGACCTGGCGCCAGTCCTGGCTGGCGCATGTAGCAATGTGGGTAATGATATCAGCATCTTTCCGCTTGTTGAGACGAGGCTGGTGGCAGATTGGACACTCTCGAATTTCGACTACATGTTCCTCGCTACGGTCAATATTTAGGTCATCTTTATCTAGCGCATCACCCTCTTCTCCAGATGTGCTGAGATCGGGGACAACAATAGTTGATGTTCCGGGTGTAGTGCCTTGAATGGTCGAGTCTTCTGCGCTGAGAATAAAAGACCCTTCCTCTGAAGGCGTAGCGCTACTAGTGTGGCTTGATGGGTTTAGCAAATTCTTCACTTTTTCTGCGTCGGGCAGCATGTTCTTTAACTTGTCAGTCACTGGAGCCGATTTACTCTTGGCATCTAGTTGATCTTCCAAACATATGACAGCCTCGTCCATGGTGAGTTCTTGTTCCCCGTTCCCTGCCTTATGAGGGAATCGTTGGAAGAAACTGTCGATAGTTGATTCTCGCAGAGTCGAGCCAAGCGTGTCGAGCATGGTAGTCAGCTCGACTTTGCTAATCTCGCCACTTTCATCTGCATCGTACTGTCGCAACATAGCCCGCCAGAACTGTTGTCTTAAAGCAGGATATGGCATATACTTGGCGCGGATAGTCAGCATCGGGCTGTGCTTAGCCTCCCACTTTTCTAGATTTTTCATCTTCAAGGGGATTGTGAAGACATTAAAATCCGTGTCGTCAAACTCACTGCCCTCACCGTTTCCATTTCCGTTTCCGCTATTGAGGTTCGGCACTTGCTCTGGTTGAAGTAAACTAGGGTTTGGAATGGATGTAGGTGCTGCCTTTGGCTCGACCTGCTCTTGGGATGTTGCCGAAGTCACACTGGGGTTCTTGGGTAACACCGGCCTATTTTTGCCCAAGCTCTGTGTTGAAGACGACCTTGAGAGGCCGAGTCTTGCGAGCCTTGATTTCTGGACCGGGACGTACTCAGCTGGTTCCTTCAAGTCATACAATCCAGTTTCGGGATTAGCTTTAGGGCTCTTTTCGATGAGTTCTTGTAGGGGAAAGGAGGTCGAGGCAATGAAGTCATTCCCGGAATATTTGTCGCGATCGATAACCGTGAAAGCAAACGAATATGATTGTTCGTTGTTCAGCACGTGAAAGAGCATCTTCTCATTGAACACGGGATTTAGATTATGTCGAACAACTCGTGTACGATAAGTTTTTTTGCCTAAAGATGCAACAACGAAGGGATCCATATCGAAGCTAGTTTTCGTGAAGTTTGATTCGGGAGGAAGGTCGGTAATGTTGCAAATCTCGAGGAAGATTAAGCCGACCACATCACTACCGCCGTTGACGAATTCGTAAGGATTCTGTCTCC
This sequence comes from Daldinia loculata, assembly GCF_022478755.1. Lineage (NCBI taxonomy): Eukaryota > Fungi > Ascomycota > Sordariomycetes > Xylariales > Hypoxylaceae > Daldinia > Daldinia loculata. The sequence goes on from NW_026054886.1 coordinate 346,747, forward strand.
TCTTACGCTTTAAACCCTTGATCCTGAGCCGTCTCTTCCTCTTCTCCACAGCATCGGGCTTACTCAGGTCCTCATCCTCGGGAGTCTCATCATCGTCCAGAATCTCGTCGTCATCATCGTCGTCCTGGGATCCATCGGTGGTATTCTGACTTGACTGGGGAGACGGGGATGAGCCAAACTTGGATGTCGAGGTCGGGCCAAGCATGGGTGTCATGTTAGGAGTGGCATTGCGGGATGTAGATTCGGGCAAGGCGGTAGCAAGTGAGTGCAGCTTTTCTAAGATCTGAGCATCTGTCGCATCCTTGTCTGTTGAGTCAAATAAAGTGCACTGTAGTAAAACCTCCCCTGAGACATTATTCTTTTTCTTGCCTGGCTTTTTGCTCTTGAGAGGATACCATTTTGCTTCTTGTTCGGTCTTTTCGTTGGAGAAAATCTCCTCGAGGGCTAGATCGAATTCGCCTAGATAGTCTTTGCCAAAGCGATCCTTGTCCCAGCAGATGCAATCAAGCAGTAGGTTCTCTACGCCAGTGATGGGTACAGTACAGATAACGTTCCACTCGGGATTCAGCGTCTTCGGGATATGATGTGTAAGAAATTTAGTTTCGCCGCAGGTCAGTTGGAGATACTAGAGAATACGGACTATTAGCAATGGCCGCGGATTACTTTTTTAGAGTTAAGAATAGGAAGACGGGTGTTGACATACGGGGTCGGATGTGCCTCCACGATCTTTAGCAGCTAAATTTCTCGCCTATATCATTGCAGGTTAGAATCCGTAGTAGAGACTAGAATTGATATTATCTATCGATTCGTTGTCCTTACTCGAAGTATGATAATCTTTAAGACCAAACCCGTGTCCCTACGGCCCTCCGCAACACCGGCATCGAGTTTTAACGGCATAGGGCTTGTACTGCGGCTATTGGCGGTGGAATTGTTGGTAGAACTAGTAGTGTAGGTTTTCAATCGTTGAGGGATAATGCGAACCATGGTGGAAGACTTTCAGGAGAGTCGGACTAAAGAGGGTAGAGGTACAAAATATGGAAGGTTGTATTTCCAAGGAACAAGAAGGGAGCAAACGCGGGTGACGTTGTGCTGGACCCTGTCTTGGAATTGCTTGGTAGCTGAGTCCCCCTTCAGCCTTCGGGGGCTTGTGATGCCCTGAACTCAACGCGCTAGTGTTTCGGTATGATGTCAAAGAGAGCTGCTAGAGGCTAGAGCCTACTAGCAGTTGACTGTAAGATAGGCTAAGGACAGGACGAACCAATCTAGGTAAGTTGGTAGTTAGTAGATTACCACTTTTGAGTTTGGAATTACTTGATTTGCTTTGATAGGCGGGATATTGTATGGTTTAGGAGTAGTTAAAGGTAAGGTAAGCTACGATATTTAATAAGACTAATAAGACTAAAAAAAGAAAAATAAACAAGCTGGGATAGAAGAAGCTGTTACGGACTAAACATGCTTTTGAAGCTAATTGCCAAGTTTCCTTTGGAGGGGCAGTAGTTTAGTTTTGGTATCCAATCCAATCGTGTCGCGAGCTTGCGTGGTACGAGAAGCATGCGAAATTCTATTGTTCCAGGCACCTTCAAGCTTTGAGGACAAAAGGGCAGGAGGGTCAGCCCGCTGACGCTGGGCCTGGCAATCACCCCGCCTTCACTGTCACCATAGCCAACATATAGGTACACTAGCTACCTAATGTACCTAGAACTCGATCCACTAAATACCTAAAATACACACCCATCAAAAGTACACCCACGTCTAAGGTTCACTTTAATCTCGATGAATTACGTGCGCGTACAGATCCGTATGTACATACATCTTGAACCAAATGTACATAAGCGTAAACTTACCGAGGGTCGCTATACAATAAAAATAGATTTGTTAGATAAAACAGGAAAAAGAAAAGTTACAATTGTTGGGTCTACCAGGTACACGAAGTTTAATCATAAACCTGAAACTCATCTCGATCTAGTTTAGAACCTAAAAAGCATATGTACATATGTAAACAACCCCCTGCTAGAAAAGCTTCTTTTACATACAGTAGAGCCGGGGGGGATTTCGGAGATTTAATAGCAAAACTTACCGCAATTCATCCGAAGATGCGCGTTGGTTAACCCGTGCAGCCCGTGCGAATATTAGACAAAGACTCGATACCGATACTAGGTAATAATCAAATATTAGATCATACGCACAACAACGACGTATCTACTATTAGTAACAAGCTCGAGGTAGGTAGGTCATCGGTCGTTGTTGATGTATGTACCTCGAATTGGCAATAGGGCTGTGCCTCTTTAGCTGCAGGACGGCGGCGATCGATGATCCCGCGTTCCAGAAGATCCCAACTGGCCAAAATGCAACGGCACGTAACTGCGTATAGCCTATCGACATCTACCTGTCTACCTTCCGCGTACTGGACCGGGTGAAGGCCGTTGTGGGGGAGGCAAAGTGTCTATTTGATTTCTGAAGACACATGATTACCGGCTACTCGGAGAGCTCCAGAAGCACGATTAGGAATGGGTGTTATTACGGATGCCGCGTCTACCGCAACCAAAGCGAAGTACTACGTAAACATTTGCCGTGAGATCCGTCGACCTTCTTATTACCAAACCGTCGCTCTCCTTCAATGATATTCATGAATAAGGGAAAGGTAGCAATATGACGTACCAATTTACCATGACGGAACTCGGAATGCGCATCATTAGCTACCTATGTTCCAGCTCTCTGTCCTTTTCCCTGCTCTTTGTTCCGATTTTCCGATTTTTAGCTTAACTAGGGTTGGCTTGAGGTAGGATCAAATCTAGGCGGACGTCAAATGAGCTGATCGATGATTGTTTAAAGAAGGCTGTCGTAGGTTGGGGGCAGAGCAGCTACTCCTGCGCTTCCTATTGGCTCGATCTCACTAATTGGGTAATGCCATTTGTGTCTAGGACCGTGTATGACACGTCGTAACCAGGAAAGAAACCAACCTGTAGGTGTATCATGATGCGATATAGGGGTGGGTGGCAATGCAAATAAAGACAATCACCTAATCTAAGCACAATATGAGACAACTAGTAAACAGACTCTTAAATTATCAATATCCTAATAGTAGTTGATCGTGTCAAGAAACCAACACTAATACTCAAGTTCAAGTTACCTGACAATGTCGTCTATTATAAGAACACCCCCCTCTTTAACTATGATATATAATCTAGATGTATCCCGCAAGCTTCACCATGTTATGTTCTAACCCAAACGCCTATCCTTTCCTTTCCTCGTGCTATCGCAAGGCGGTATCGTGTAACTCCACATCGCTGTACCATGCCAAACAAATAAAAATAAACCAACATGAACGCCGTGATATGCAATATAGTCTTCCAAGAAAGATAGATGTTCAACCATGATATGTTACCCTCCAACTAAGCAGCGCTCTGCACCTGAGACTGCACCGGGTGCTTCACAGCATGCTCCTGAACCGTCGGCATAGACGTCTCAGTGACTTCGACCTCAGGCTTCTTAAGCTCGGAGAAGGCCTCAGGCCAGAGGAACATCTTGTCCTCCCGAGTCGGGGACATGAGCACGTATCTCGGCACAGCGTTCTTGCTGGACACTCTGCGCCAGAGATTAGCGCGGGGGTTGAAGCGGACAGGCACGCCCTTGCCGCCCGTCTTCTTCTCGTCCTCTAGCCGGATGCGCTCGATCTCGCGCTGGACGTCGGCGAAGGTGTCGAAGGGGATGTACGGGATGTTGTGCTCCCGGCAGTACTCCTCGAGGCGCAGGCCGCGCCGCGCGAACAGCACGTCGGCCTCCCGGGCGGCGGGCAGGTCCGATACTCCGTCGCCGATGAACACGATAAGCGGGACCGTGCCGTCGTCGCACGCCGTCTCCGCCTCCTTGCGGGCCTCCGTGATAGACTGCGCCTTGTCGTGGCCGAGCTCCGTGTCGTGGCGCCAGATGGGCTTCCACTCGGAGCCGTCGGCCGAGATGTGCGCGTCGTTGGCTACGATGTCGATGTGCGACGAGGCCTCTTCTCCCAAAAAGGTGTCGAGGACTCTTCTTAAGATGGGCTTGAGACCGGCGGAGATGACGTTGAAGGGGATGTTGTTCTTGAGGCAGTATTGGTGGAAGCTCTGGAAGTCTGGGTCGATCTCGAGGGACTTCTCCATGACTTGGAAGCCGTCTTCGAAGGGGACATTTAGAGATCCCCACATCTCTTCCGAGACGTCCCGGAAGGATCGCTCGCCGGTCTTGATTTGCTCGTCTAGCATCTCTCTTCGTGTGGAGCCGCAGCCGTGGTTGTCGAAGAGGACGTGTCCGGTGTCTTGCATGAAGATTGTGCCATCAAAGTCTGATATTATTGTTAGTAAACGAGTCTATGTAAAAAGGGTGTTTAGATAAATATGGTACCATACCTGAAAAGCAGATAATCTTTCTCTTGTTTGCGGACTGAGCCTTGGCATCTCCGAGGGTTTTGACCTCAGGAACCGGAGGTGGTGTAAGTGCGATAGGCATCTTGAATGTTGATATATCTGTATATATGATCTTAAGTCTAAATGGTCTAAGAGAAATGTAAACCGAAGTCTATACTACGGAAACAAATGTAGTAATGGTGAATTGGGTTGGTGGATATGTTTCTATGTCTTGTCTTGTAATGAAGAACTTGTCATGAAATACGACGAGACAACAGATTTATATAAAAGTGTGCCATCGTGGAGAAAGTGCCTAGCCCACAACTTTTGGCGGGACGAGAGGATCCTTCACGATGACGAGACTGGACAGGAGGCTTAGTCCAACGAAGCCATCGTCATATCAAACGTATACAGGGGTTTCATGCAAGCGCCGATTTGGAGTGCAGGTCCAGTTCGGCAGAGAACGAAGACATCGTCCTATCGGCATGCACATTGACATAGTCTAGGATAGCCAGTGTTACCTATTTGCGCGCCACCCGGTCCACTCGGGCATTTCCAAAATTTCTTAGCCAGGTTTACAGACCAGGGGCTTGCAGAAATCTGTAAGATCGTGGACGTGGACGTGGACGGGCTGGGCAAGCGTCCGACGCGGCCTACATACCCGCCTTGATTTGTCGGCCTTGTAAAAATTATCTACACAACATATGGGTCGAGACCCGTTCTTTGCGGTCCCGGATCAGCCTCTATGTCCATCTCCCGAAGTCTAGATTCCTCTCGAGACCGGTGGCAAGTCTACCAAAGCGTGTATGATCTTCATTTTAACAACTTTCATTTGTGAGATATTCTTCTGAAGCTTTTACATAAATGATAATCGTTCTCTCTTTTTCTCAAGGACTCGTAATGCCTCTTTAGCGCTAATTTGATAAATAACCCACTCACACATACATATGTAGATAGCATTAGCTCGCAGGCTTTTGAGAACAAATCTAGCTCCGACGAGTCCGTTTGTAGAAGGGCCGAGTGACGTAGTGACGTCATAAGCGGCATTTGGGATGAATCCCACGATAATTCCAGCATGTTCATTGATGGGCTACTAGCGCCGCAGCGATGGCGGAAGTTTTATACCAAAAAGAGGTTAGTTTCAGGCATGATGAGATCGCCAGCCAGAGGCTCTTAGCACAATCTCACGAGCGGTCAATAGATCGAGGAGGCCATCGTGAATGAGGGGTATCGTATTTTCTCCCTATGAGCCGTATAATTATCGTATTATTATTGTCACCCAGTAACCATGTCAACTTAGGTCGACTAACCCCCTTTCTTTTTTGCATCAATTAGATGCAGTTATTTACCCCTTGCAATATCATTTTAAGGCACACTCACATATTATACACATATTATAGTCCGAGAAGCGTCATTGTGCATTTGAATAATCTCAAATTCTTAGATGTAAGCTTAATGATTTAGAAAACACGGCTCCGAGATACAAATGATGTCACTTAAGTTGAGTTGGTTTCTATAGTTTGTGTCACTCAACAAATGTGGATATCGGAATACCCTATTTGGATATATCTCCAAGCATCGTCAGATTAGTTATTCGGTGTATCATATTCCGTAGACTAAGCTGAATATCACTTGTGCTTCCCTCAACCCGCAATTAAGAGTGGTCAAGACACGTAACCAATATTAGGACGACGCAATATGAGGTATTCATCATGTTCATAGAGTATCATAACCAAAGCATTTTCGCCTTTTCTTTATGCCTCGTCCCCAAGGTCTACTAGTATATCAACATTCACCAAGACCCGTATTAGCCGCCCTTCCTATTTTAAGCCGACACCTTTGCACTAAACTTAGCGGCCGCCTTGTCAAACGATTCGCTCTTTTCTTCGAGATCGACTAGGAATGTGTGTTTAGGGGCGGCTTTCTTGAGGGAACTATAGAGAAATTATATTAGCATGCGTGGAACGTTTAGGCTAGTTCGAAAGAAAAAAAAAAAAGCATACTTTGTAAGCTCAGAAACAGCGGCAGCATCTTTGCCGGTGATGATTGACAAAACCAACAAATTGGCAATGGCTTCGGCATATACAGGTTGCTTCTGCACGGCTTGCTCGAGAGCACTCTGTGCTTCCTCGACGCGGCCTAGATGTAACTCGCATACTGCCTGGGAGACGAGGGAGACGATCGAGGATGTAGAGGGAGCTTGTGCGAGTTCTTCGAATACGTAAAATGCCTGCTGGTACTTATCTCCTCCCTAAGCACAAAGTCATTCGTTAGCTCTGCCGTTGGAGAGGCCAATTCAACGTAGTACATACCAGTCGTAGGCCAACCCATGACTCTGCTAAGTTGACAAGTAGACTATCTTGCGCCCACCTCCTAGCCGCAGCTACTTCTTTAAGGGCTAAATCGGTTCTATTTTGCTGGAGATGGATTTGCGCAATCAAAGCGACAGCATCAACTAGACAAGAACCTATTAGTATTCGGACCAGACAGCCATTGCTTGTCGAGTGATAAACATACGGCTACCAGAGTGTTGTGACAAGAGCGCGAGAGCCTCCTCTGATTTGCCAGCAGCTTGCAAGACCGTTCCTCCAAGAACTTGGACTGTCTGGTTATCGCTGGCTGACGAGGCAAGCTCCTCGATAGTTTGAACGGCCGCATCCGTCTTCCCCAGGCTGTACTCGGCTAAGGCGCGCACTGCTACTAGCTCAGGTTCCGATTCTCCTTGAACGTCGGCGATTGCTTCTTCTGCTTGTCCTAGAGCAATGCGAGCTCGGAGGGCGAGTACTCGGGCGGGTAGGGCATTTTCGGAGGAGAGAGCAGACGTGTCAAAGTCGATGACTTCTTGGTACTGGCCCTGGTGGAAATGATTGTGAATATTTATTAGCTCGCCTTCTGCCGAGTAAGGATCCATATTTGGCGATTTCTTGCTGGTTCTATGGTTCTACTCGAATTCGTTTACTTGATAATCTAAGGTTCGGCGGTTTAATGACAGCGGTTTAAGGGTAGGCGGTTCAAGGGTAGGCGGTTCAATGCTAAGGTTCTAAGATAAAGTTAGTGTGACCGAAAGCAACGTGGTCTGTGCCTTGCTTGTTCTTATCGGCCTTATCTAAGTACATACGTACATTAATGACCTCTCCCCCCTTTATCTTCAATCTTGGTTTTCGTTTTTTTTCAATCGTGCTATTGTACAAGATCGGACAAATTGAACTAGATGTTCAAAAAAGGCCAGAAAAAGGGTGAAGAATTCCCTTTACGTAATATGAGCTCCAGCTATCTCGCCATATACTGGCTTCTTCTGGCATTTCCTGCTATGCCGTATGGTTTGCTACCCGTCTCCTAGCATCTCCTCCTACTCATCCTCCAGCTCTCAACCTCAAAATCATGTAACGCATACGCAAATGTGATCCGGCCCATCTCGCAGATCTGTGAATAGGAGCGTGGTTTGCCTCCTGTGCGGCTGGTAGCTTAGTCTTCAGCGTTACGCTTCTCGGAAATCTGTTGCAATATTTCCTCCATCGACTCTAGCATGCGTTGCATGCTCTCGTTGTTCTCTTTGGTCTTGTCCACGATAGCTTCCATTCTCTTTAGTCTTTCCTCGAAGATATCGTCGGCGGTCTGCTCGGCCTCGTTAGACGTAGTGATAGCTTTGGTGGCATTGGTCTGCTGATTCTGATGGGGAGCCGGTCCATCAGAGCCCTGAATCCCAGTCTGGGTACTCTTGTCGGCGGGTTTAGACTCTCGATGAGCCTTTGTCTTGAGGCAGGACTTGACGTTGAGGGGCTCTGGAATGAGCGATGCATCGACCATGGCTGCGTTGTATCCCTTCATGGATGAAGCGTGTTTGCCCTCGAATTTCGTGGGCTCTGCGAAAGTCACCCGGCGGTTGCGATGACCTGTGTCGCCTAGCGGTTCTGCACGTTCTTCCCAGCACTGCAGGCAGGCCGTTCGTCTCGGGAGGTTCAAGAAGCCGCAATGGGAGCACAACCAGTCGGAACAGTCGGGAAGATATGCCGAATGTGTGGGATTTGCTTGTTCAACGGTTTGTCCAGGTTCTGAAATACCTCTATTGTAACCTCTATTGTAGCGCTCGGTTTCTTGTCGGAGCGAGAAAATGGATTTTTCTGATTGAGACTGGGAAGTAGAAAACTGTTCCTCGCGAAGCATTACAGGTAACAAATTATATTCGTTAAATTCCCAAGAATCTGTGCGAGTTCTAACTGAGGTACGGGGAATAGTGGGGCCCGGGCGACGATATGTTGCATCTGCGCCGTCTTCGATGGTTAATGGTGGCCACTGCTTAGAGTCAATTGACTCGTGTCGGGATGATGCATTATCGGACGATATGAAAACACCATCGAAATCCTTAAATTCTAGCCAATTGTCGACTAGAGAAGAGGGGCACGATTCACCCTGTTGGTGTGTCGAGTAACCTTCTTCTGATGCCATGTCAACTGCCCAGTATCCGAGGCTTCCTCCCCACTCTGGGTCATATTCCATACGGTCCGAGATATCTTCGTAGCCAGCTTCGATCGCCTGACTGTTCAGTTGAAGGAGATTCGGAGCGTTGTGGGCTCTTTCAAGATCATTCATCCTGCGCATGCCCCCTTGGTTAAACTCGCTGTCTCTGTGTGCATTGTATCGTCCCATGATGCCGTCCATCGTAGCCCGCCTCGATAAGAAACCATTATCCGTCTCTAGGCTGTTTCGTCCATTAGAATTAGATGTGTCAACCTGAGTTGCGTTGTCATCTTTCAAGACTCCATATCGATCGTAATTGTAGATAATGTCCCTCAATGAAGAAGTGCGCGAGAGGTCGACTTTCAACTGCTGTACCGGCTCGTGTAGCTTTAGAGACTGGAGGGAATTAGTCGGATTCTCATTCAACAGTCGCATATTCTCCTTAGTGATAGGTATCGATTCGTCATCATTGAACAGGCCCTTGAATTTGGCTACCACATTGTGTGAAAGTCTCCTGTAGCCACGTCCCTCAGATGAAGACGATGGGATGCCAAATCCGGTCTGCTCCTCACGACTAGTTTTATCCTTGCTTCTTCCAAGTGTTGTTGCAATGCTGGCGCGGAGGAAATGCTTCTTCTTGGATGGCGTCTTACTTGAAGCAGTCTGAATGTAAGTGGTGTCTTCGTTTTGAGGAGACTTCGAGGCGCGTTGATTTAACTCCTGAGCTTTGGCTGCTTCACAGGCTGGAAGATACTTCTCAAGATGGAAAGGTTCCTCACCTGAAGAGGATAGAGAACCTATCCTCGTCATCGTGAAAAAAAAAATAGAAACCCTTGGATTATGAGGTAGGAATAGAAACAAGAATAGAAACAAAAATACAAACGAGGATGGAAACAAGGATAGAAATGAGAACAGAAATGAAGGAAGATTCCTGATAGTTGACAAAGTATTGATGAAGGTGTCGAGGGTTGACAATGTGCTCTGTTGGTATGGGCAGCACACTTGACGATGTGTAAAGTGTAGAATTAAAAAAGTAAAAAAGGTGGCAGTGAATGTGGTGTGCAGAAAGGGTAAGGGCAGGTCACCTGAAGATTGTAGGTACTAGCAGGGGAAGAAAGAAATAAAGTGCAGCGCTGGCTAAACGCAACGCTGGGTAGACGCATCGCGATTATCAGGTACGCATAGAATATTAGTAACACAAGGGTGTTGAGGACGACGACGACGTGGGTCGAGATACCACGACAGTGGAGATCACCCACAGGGATGAGGATTAGGGGTTGGCTAGTACATGGAGAGATGAAGACATGAACGAAAGCATCAGCTTGTGTTCGTGAGTGATAGTCGAAGCTCCCCCTTTCAAAGAGGAAGCCGTTTGGATATACTATCAGGTATATCAACGGCGTGATACAGACTGAGAAGGGTGCTCTACTACTACTTAGGAGATGGACAACTGGAGACAGAAGCCTGAGCTAGGACTGTCCTATGCAGCTTTTACAGGCTCCCAGACAATGGCCATCCCTATAAGCCGTTTCGTAAGGATTCTATGCGTTATTCGTGGCAGATATCTGCAAAGAAAACATAAGGACAAGAGTCACAGCAGCGTATAAGAACATCTAAATTTAACTCTTACATGTCTTTAGATATACGATACACTGTGTTAATAATACCTAGGTATTAATATTGTCATACCCTTTCGTTTTATTCCATTCGTATTCTGTAGAAGTACGGTCATGTAAAGGAACAAGGTGTAGCGATGCTAATGCGTATATATACGTCTACCTTTTACTCTCCCTCTGAGAACGCCTAGAATCTGTTTAAACTTGCTTGAACACCAAGATAATTGCTTTCTTGCATAACTCATAAAGCGTTCATAGGCAACGACGTGGTGGAATAAACGCCATGGAATGAGCAGACCATGGGAAATTAGTATATGTTAATTTGTTTTGCCCATACACCATGTAGGCATTGTGTGACGCTCTGAAGTATTCCCCGCGAGAGAATTCTAATGTTAGGTCTAACGTTTTACAATTTTATAGATTACATAGTTAATTAGGTACATTAGGAACTCCAGTTGTAAGTGGGAAAATGAAAAGTGACTAAGATTATATTCGTAGTAAAACCTTTAAATTGTTAAACATCGTAAGGATACAAGCAATTAGTAAGGACGCAATTTTGTTAAGCTAGAAATACCACAAATTTAGCTGAGACTAAATTACTAAAATAGCTAAGAGCCTTTTGTCCTGAGAATCTCAATGGTCTAAAGATTTAATGCCTTTAATTGGGAACATTACTGACATTGTAGTTTAAGCGACATGATTCTCTGTTGATAATATTGTAATATAAAAAAGCTATACCATTAGCTTAATAACACCCCATTGCAATATTCTTAAATATTTTATGCTCATGCAACGTTAGTTTTCTGTTAGATATAAGTTCGGATTCTAGTTTATTGCTTAATATTTATGTAGTTTGCTAGAAGTATCTTATTTATAAGACGTCATAATAAATAGAACAATAAAAGGAGTTTCCCAATATTATATGTCATCAGCTGGCTTGATTAAACGCCCTTACCAAGTAAACCCAACAATTATATTGATAGCAAAGTTATCAGTTATCAAGGTTAAGGACTCATTGAGAAGCCATTCTCTTGATTGGAACAATAAACATGCAAATGCCATTCTTCAACCTTGGTTTAATCAGTATGATTGGGTAAGGATATTAATAGTCTTTGCCTCAAGTCATTGGTCGGTGCGGTTTAACAGCCTGACATGATGGATCTACTTCGCCGTATATGGAGTAATTCATAACCCGACATGGACCGGGTTAAGCTTCTAGACCCAAAAAACAAAATCGGGATAAGCCGGGATAATGTTTACTTTATATCCACGCTTAAAACCCATTAAACGCTAGGATATTACAACCCGAGGTATTGCCGCTAAGCCACTTCTTATCACGTAGACACGGAATACTGAATACTAAAAGTAATCTAGCTTTTAACCTCATTTACTTACTATTGACTCTTTCCCTTGACCGTCCTAAAACCTGACAAGCGCCGGACTAAGCATCCGGGTTTATTATAATACTTCAGCGCTACGGACAGTGCGCAAAAGCTCGTGTAACAAGCTTCAAGAGTTCCGGGTTAGTATTTGCTAGATAGCAGGTAGCACGGCGTTTATCTCCTTTGTTTGAATCCCGGCGTCCGGGGCTGCTCCGGGACCAATTAAGACGCGAAGATGGCAAACATATCCAATCGCCAGCAGATTACCGAACGCCCTGCGAGTCCACCAAGGCGTCAGCGTGCATGTGCGCCTTGCACAAAGGCCAAGGCTCGCTGCCGCTTTGAAGGGAATAAAGTTGAAGATGGTTGTGATAGGTTACAGAAGTTCTCTCCTATTATAGGTAGAATTCTAGATCTGACAGCTTGCTAAATTAGGTGCCGGCGAATGAAAATCATCTGTGCTCCCCAGACTTCTAAGAGCTTACGGAGACCTCGCCAGATTAAGCCTCCCAAGTACGTTCCCTGTTTAAAACTAATCCCGACTCTACATTAAGTAATATTGTGGTAGTACTGAGCCCGCGGACCCTGCCAATGATAGCTATGCTTTTATGAGACCTCCTAACTATGGGCATATCTTACTTAAAGCTGGCCCGTTCACGACGTCGGATCATGATTCATCTGTTGAGAGCATAACACCCCCGCCTGCTCCCCCAGTGACGGAAAGCCCCCCATACAATGGGACAGCTACACGGACTCTGGGAAACCCCTATAGCCCCACATCTAGAGTATCGCAACCACTTCCAATCTTACCTGCTAAGAAGATCTCTCAGCCGGGATTTGGGTTAACTTGGGATCAAGCTGAGCACGCAGTATCTAACTTCAAAATCAAGTTTACCCCCTTTTTCCCCTTCGTCGTTCTTGATCCCGATGTCACCGCACAGGAAATCCTAGCCAAGAAGCCCCTATTATTCAGAGCTATCATGCTGGTAGCGAGTAATCTTACGCTCGCGAAGCAAAGTGAGATCAGAAAAAGCATACTCGCCTATGTAGGCCAGCACGTGCTGGTAATGGAGGAACGAGATCTAGGCATTCTTCAAGGTCTACTGGTTTTCATAGCTTGGTAGGTGTATTCGCATATCTCTATGATGTACTCGCTAACCTGTGGCGTAGGGGCGAACATGATTTCTACTTCGATCAGAAGATAACTTACTTGACTCACCTTGCAATGGGATACGCCCATAACCTTGCAATCACGCGGCCGCCTCCCACGATGCAGCAGAAAATGACAGTAGCAGCAAACCCGGGTATGTATAAAGAATTACGTATTGTGATCTCCAAAACCCCCTTTCCCGGATAGTTTCCGGGATCTCTTTTATGTACAACGGCTAACGCGTAGCAGTGAGTGATATGATCCTACTATTTTGACTTGCTTAAGAAATAAGTTTGAAACTTCTAGGATGATAGGATTTCAAAGCTAACACAATATTTTTCGGGTTACTAGAAAGACGTGAAGGAAGCATTGATGAGTTATAGTATGACGACAGTTTTGGAAGAGTCACATACCCCTGAAGAACAGCGAGCTTTTCTGGGTTGCAAATACCTTCTTTCAGTGTGAGCATGCAACCAAGCACCTTGGATCCTTATTCTACATATGGGCTGACATGACTAGGAACGCATCACAGTTTGGGAGAGATGGCGTGCTGAAAGGCGACTATGTAGATCGCTGTCTCAACTCGGTAGTACACCCTACAGACTTTGGCACAGACTTCATCCTTGATAAAATTGTCAGATTCCAGCAGATCGTCGAGCAGATATCGGAGAAGTTACCTATGCCATCCGAAGGGGAACGCTCGAAAGTATTTACCATATCCATGAACGAGGATATGCAGTCAATTCGCAATCAACTTAACCAGCTCTTTGCGAATATGGCCCGAGAACACAGACAATTTGGTAAGACTTCCCCAAGATTTGACCTCTGCCACTAGGTGCTGACGATTACTTAGTATTATTCTGGGCGATGCATAACTACGTCCTAGTCCGGTTATATCTACCAGCATCAAGTCTATCTCCACCACAAGACGAAGTAGCAGCACAGCTTCAACGACAGTGCATGCTCTACTGTTTACAAGCAGCTCGATCATTCTTCGCGACTATAGTCTCAATAGGCACGGAGGGATTTCTATACCGGTCTTTTACCTCATTTTCCGAGATCCTGTTCGTCCTCGTCGCAGCCTCGCGACTTCTATTAGTGGAGATCGACGGTTGGGACCTTGCCGAAGCACGGAAAACATTCGATTTCCCGGCGACGATGGAGAGTGTCATATCGACTTTCAAGAACATCATTAACCTCGAGGGACAGAGGGCTGCGGAAGCCGCGGCTACTTTCGGGGTAAACTTCACACCGGATACGGCTGATGACATAAAAACTGATCGCTTCTATAAATATGCGACGAAGCTTGAATGGATCAAGAGCTGGTTCTCGACTCAGCTAACGCTAGTACCTGATATTGGGCTTCCGGGCGAGCCGCAGATAGTTAGCGGTTCTAGCAATTGGGCTCCTTGGGCCCCTTACAATCAAGCATGGAGCCCGTTTATGTTTGGATTCCTCGGAGATGATAATTGGAACATAGATTTCTAGAATTCTGTACGGATTCCACGGTGGAAACATTTAGAAAATGTATGAAATAGAGAAAGAGAATAGGACTTGGGAAAGACTGATTCATTTACACGCCACACCCGCATAGATAGCGGATATCAGTTAGCCAGCATCTTTTTAGATATGATACATTCTATCAGTTACGTCGGACATGTCTTGAAATATTATGTAAGGATATGAGATTGAGAATGCTCATCCCCGGCCCGTGTACGGATCCGTACGTTGTTAAGAGTTGAACCAAGCTCCAGTTTGTCTTGCAAGGGTTTCTAAAGCGACGAGCTGATTGGCTTTAATAGTTACTGAGTCCACCCTGCTGAATCCTGGATCCTAGAAACCAGCGAATCATGTCTCAACTTTGTAAGTAGTGTGTGGCATCAATGGACCGTTGATTGCCTCATCGATGTGTCGCTGCCGGTCTTTCATTGGACCCATCTCAATCTTGTATCCCTCTGCACCTAAACGCTGTCGGAACTCTCCCACCACTTAACGTTGGGGCGGCGAGGCAGCGAGGTAGACTTCGGCTAGATCGGTCCCAGAAGATCAGCCTGCCCGGCCTGCGCACCTGACAGCGATTTTTCTTCTTCTTTTTTTCTTTGTTGGTGACACTGGAGATAGACGTAGCGTAATCTATTTTGTTTTCTAGTCAGCGAACGTCCTTCAGTTCAATTGATTTTCAAGTATTAAATTATTTCGCTTGGTCTAACTTAGAATTGAACCCCGAATCTAAATTTCTGTCCGCTGTGAATACTTAACAGGACCCTCTTCCTTTACGTGAGCGTACCCCAGACCTCAGGCTAGATATCTCTGTCTGTTAAGCCGGTGAGACGGCCAATGAGCGGTCGCAAATACGATGACGTCGAGGAAGAAGACCGGGGCCCTTTGAGCGACTTCGATTTTGATTCCGAAGAGGAATCTGCCGCGGTTGATCCCGGGCTCGGCATCCGAGACGAGAGCGGGCAGGATGGGACTCGGCTGGTGGCATCCCGTGCCGGCATCCTAACTATCGACACCAACGCGGCGGTTGCTAACTACCAAGAACGCAGCCGGAGGCCGAGTGACTCTAAGAAAGTGGTGGCCTGGAGTGATCTACCTAAGAAGAAGCAGTTGGTAGTCATCACATTAGCCCGGCTCAGTGAGCCATTAGTCCAGACGTCTCTGCAGGTATGGTGTCAATCCCTTTGGACCCTACCCTACCATCATATCTCTCCCCAAGGTATATTGCATGATGACCTCTAGTTGCTGACATGAGGTAGTCATACATGTTCTACCAGCTACGATGGTTCGACCCAAGTCTGCCGGACTCTACCATCTCGAGCCAGGCCGGTATTTTGCATGCGAGCTTCACCGCCGCGCAGTTCTTCACTGCTATGATATGGGGCCGGGTTGCCGATTCTACTTGGGCCGGCCGAAAGACGGTTATCATGATAGGATTGTTTGGAACTCGTATGTTCCCCCTTTCCTTCTAGACAAGGCTTGATGATAAATTTGCTAACGTGAGAGACAGTCATTTCATGTCTTGGATATGGGTTCTCGACGTCTTTCTCCCAAGCTCTGTTATTTAGAGCTCTAGGTGGCGCAACTAATGGCAACGTTGGAGTGATGAGGACTATGTAGGTTCCGATATCTCGGCCATAATGACTGTGAGTAGTACTGACACTGAGAACTACAGGATTAGCGAGATTGTCCGTGAAAAGAAGTATGTTCTGCAATTTAGTTACAAACTGTGTAGTTAGTATACTGGACCTAACAACTTTACAGATACCAGTCCCGGGCGTTCCTAATCTTGCCCATGACGTTTAATATCGGCGTCATCATTGGCCCAGTCCTTGGTGGCGTCCTATCTGACCCGGCAGGCTCATACCCTGACACCTTTGGCAACATAGAATTCCTCCAGAAATTCCCCTATGCTATGCCAAATCTTGTTAGCACAGGGTTTCTGTTCATCGCTTTATTAATGTGCTGGATGTTTTTGGAAGAGGTATGTTATACCCCCGCGCGTCGGATTTCGTGCTAGAACTACTATCTTACATATACCAGACACATGATGCCTTGCAAGACAGGCGGGATTTCGGGATTATCATAGGCCGGAAATTGACATCACTATTCACGCCACTGTTCAAGAAACGCGGCACGAATATAGCATATACGCGTCTACACTCACAGACTTCTAGTATAAGTACAAATATGGAAATGTCGCCCGTTACACCGAGGGATTCGTCTGAAAATGCGCCGGCGACTTCGAAGAGGCCATCTAGGCATAGGTACACGACTAGACTTCCCTTCCGTCGCATATTCACATCAAACGTATCCTTTACATTTGTTGCTCACTTCTTCCTTGCTTTCCACGTTGGTACCTTTAATTCGCTCTGGTTCATCTTCCTCTCAACGCCTGTTTACAATCCAAAAAATCCAGACCCGCCGGATTTTAAGCCGCAGCTACCTTTCAGGTTCACGGGTGGACTTGGTTTGCCTCCTAGTTCTGTCGGCATGGCCATGGCGATCCTGGGTGTAATTGGTATTACGATGCAGCTATTTCTATACCCTCGTCTATCATCGCGACTGGGTACCGTCCGCTCGTGGCGCATGTGTTTATTTCTTTTCCCTATCGCGTACACCTTAATCCCGTTTCTATCAATTGTGCCGTCGAGTACGCCGCCTCCGAGTCAGAAGACAGGTGCTTGGATATGGGCTGCCATTGCCGGCGTGTTGTTCATCCAAGTTACAGGACGCACGTTCGCACTCCCCGCCCAAACGATTCTAGTCAACAATTGCACGCCGCACCCTAGTGTGTTAGGCACTGTTCATGGACTTGGACAGAGTGTCAGCAGTTTCGCCCGGACGGTTGGACCGGTCATGTGCGGATGGCTCTATGGTCTTGGCCTGAGCCACGGTATAGTCGGCGGTGTGTTTTGGGGCCTTGCCGGTGTGGCTCTGTGTGGTTTAGTTGCGAGTTTCTGGGTCAGAGAAGGAAACGGACATGAGATATGGCTAGAAGGGGACGAAGACGAAGACGAAGGGCGTACATGAGCATTGCATGCTTTTCGCTGTTGTTTTTAGATATGATGTGCGCATCGGCATTTAGAGCATTCGGGAGTGTCATGAGGCATGTGGCATAAGGCATGATATGATGAATTTATAGACAAGTTGGGTTAAGTTTAGAGTAAATTTAGAACAACACGGTAGAGCGCATCATAACCCTAGTTATCTGGAGTCTTAAGTATAAGTATCTCGTAATACCTATCTAAGTATTAACTGGGTACTCTTAACTTTCTTCTCATGCAAATCATCGTAATTCATTCCCTATCGCTAATTTAGTTAACACTTTGATATAGTGCCTGCAATCTGGGCAACGTTGATATGACTATTTAGGCCGCCAGAAATGACCCTAGATGCTTCATATACGCCTCCCGTTGATCGACATGTGAGAAGTGCGCAGCATTATCCAACTTGATCCATTTGACCTTCTTGATCTCGTCGAAGAATGGCTGCATTGTGACATCCTGTGCTTCGTCCTGTACTCCATTGATCAAGAGTGTTGGTACCTGAATTTTGTGCAGCGACGGAATACAAGTCCAGTCGCGAAGGGAGCCAGAGATGTACAACTCGCTTGGGCCGTACCTTTTTATGCGGTTAGTAGAGTTGTTTAGTTATGGGTGAACGTACTGGATCTTACATGGTGCCGTATGTCGTAGAGTCTTTGGCGAACCAATCAAGAGCCGCCTGAACCTCCGGCGCCGGCCACGGCCTTGCGAGGCTGAAATGCTGCTTGTAGAAGACTTCCATGGCTGCCTCGTATTCCGGAGTCTCAAACTCCTTCTTCTCTTCTGCGCGGTCAAGAGTTTCCTGGACGTCCTTGGGGAGTTGCTTTCTCAGGGTGTTGATACCTTCTCGCCACGTATCCATACTAGCCAGACTGTTGGAGAGGACCAGACGTCGGAGGTTTCCCGAACTCGTTGGCGTTGACGCCCACTCTGCAGCAAGCATACCGCCCCACGAATGTCCGTAGACGTCAATCGGTCGCGAATTGAGCTTCAGCTTAGTGATGAGGTTGTCGAGCTCATTCTTGAACAAATCCACGGACCAAAAGGCTTCGTCGCCATTTTTCTCCGGCAGATGGGTCGAGCGCCCGTTTCCGATTTGGTCGTAAAAGATGAGCGGCCTAGAGGATGAAAGATCGCTCAATGGCAGCAGGTAATCGTGGCATGCTCCGGGTCCTCCGTGTAGGACAACTAGAGGAGGGGCAGATGATTCGAGATCACCGACAATCTTGTACCAGGTATGACAAGGCTTGGAGAGGCCGGGAACGTCAAACTGCACAGTGCCCTCTGCCATTTTTCCAATTTGAGATGACGATGAATCTATAATTGAAAAAAGAAAAAAAAAAAAAAACCTTCTTGCAGTATCATATGTTTTGGTGATAATAAGTTGCGAGGATGTAAACAGGAGGCAACCCCCGGGGGCTGCACAATAGCCCGAGTTTACGTAACAACCCTTACGTAATCACCTGGCTATACTATAGCCCGAAATTATCCCGGCCACACCTTCCCAGGCCCCAGGTTCGATTCCTCAACCTCGCACCTTTTTTAATTACCTAACGCATTATATAACAGGCAAAGTCAGCGGCGCGAAGCGCCGCTGCCTTTGCCTCCATCGAAAGCGAAAGCGAAAGCGAAAGCGAAAGCGTAAGCGAAAGTCTATCCCTTTTGTTTTTAATGGCCTGTCGCCAGGTCACGTGGCCACATGCGGCTACGTATGTGGTCACGTGGCGTTATCTTATCAATGTCGGGCCCACATTCAAGTGATGCACCCAATCAGAGCTATTTTAGCCTTTGGAGCTGGTTTCGACGAAAACGCCAAGCCATGCCCCACATATACAGGTCGTGCACCCAATCAAACCGCTTAAAAAGTGGTGCACGTGCCAGATACTGCCCATTGAGTTACTTTCCTATTTGGGCCATGGAAAAAATTCGACACAATAACCCCTCGTAAACTCGGGCATGAGTAACCTAGTGAATCGTAAAGATGGCGGGGGCGTATGAGAAGAAATAGCTGTAAAGGGAGACGTTGATTGCCTAAGTGATTGGAAGTCTTGGGATGGTTGCACATAAAAGATGTAACTCTTAGGTACATTGAATGCTACCGAGGTACGTACTTAGGTAGGTACATAGGTAGGTAGGTTAGGTACCTTAGGTAGTCATGGATTTCCCTTACGTCCCACGGGTATGTTGATTATCACCTGAGGTACCCTGAGATGCATGTTGGTCTTTCTCGAACGGACCGGGCCTGACCTTGTAACCCGCTGGCAAACTCCTCGCCCTCGACCATACCTCAACGGCTTCCCAATTTACGCATACGGTATCCGAATTTGACCGAAGTTCTTTGCTGGGAAGAGCGTTCTGGTCTCCAATCCAGTAAGCGGTATATATTGCTAGATCAGCTTTGCACATCAGGCTACGTCTGATCGTGTCGACGCAATGAGCTGCTCGTAAATTAGTATTCCAATCTTTTACTACAACTCACAATGTGGAGTTGACTGGGACCAGGACGAAGTTGATGGTTAATCTCGGAGGTTACTTGATATCTCGAGCACGGGTACATGTATTAAATCGGACATCTTTCGAGAAGTTACAACTTATGATTCCTTCTCCTAACTCGATGATTTCATCAGGGTGGTTTGTTGTAGACCGAAGACATTGGCATAGAGGCAGTGACCGTTTTGTGACGATCTAATAGTAGAATCACGCGTATAAGGTTGGATCGTTCTATAGTGTCAACTTTATCATAATGAGTCTCAAAGATATTACTTTCTGCTTTTATTCTTTTGATACCTATCGAAATATTTAAATCAATTACGTAGACAGCACAGTTCAATTGACCTACTACGAACTGGCTAACTTCTCATCTTAATGTACCTCAACGCCCACCCGGAAGAAATATTCTCAGACCCAATACCTACAGCTGTTCGTCGATTCATATCATCAGCGCGAAGGAACCCCGACTCTAGACTCAGAAGGAACGGCTTCAAAAATGGAATACAGGCAGTCATAATACTAGCTGTCTGCACAACTTCGTTCCAGATCACGACCTGCCAGACATTGTGTATGAAATAGCCATCGATAACAAGATGCTGAATGTAGATAATCTGTATAATCGTTGCTATGATGACGCTGTACACAACGGTGAGTGGGTTGCAGTTGACAAGGTACTTTGTAGTATTATGCAGAACATACAAGCCACGGAACAAGAAGCCCACAAGAATTTTCATACGGACTTCAGAGGAAGCCTGCACACTCAGGATAATTATTGACGGGATTATCAACAAGGCGGCGTCGGTCAGAATATTCATCACGGCGTTGTATGTTTTCATAGACTGCTAACATGAGGGTTAATTCTGCATCCTTAGGCACTCCGTTATTGATTCATCAAACTTACGATGTTTATGCACTTTTCGTTAATCACATCCCACCTCCTTGGTGACGGACACTGAAACGATACGGAAAATACCGCAGTGATCCCCCAGGCCATGGTGATTATACCTGTCCCATATATAGATATTCGGTGCACGTAGACCGGCGTGATAGAAAGTAGAGCAACCAGTAAGCTACCTTTGACAGCCATAAGAGTAAGAATAGCGAGTATCTCGCTGCAATATAAAACCTTGTGTTCTTAGCATCAAGTCATAACTTTGGATTAGGCCAACCTACCATAAGAGCCCGCTGCAGCTCCGTGTCCGGGAAATGTGGGGCCGAATTCCCGATAACCTGTCCTGCTGGACTCAATACCGTGGATATTTGACCAATACCTAATACCTATGCATAAAACCAATTAGTAATAGAACGGTATGATATATGATACCCATTAACATGGATAGGTATACTTGCCAACCCAACCGCGAGTGTCAAGTCGGGAGCCCCTAAGCGTTTTGACATTGCCAGTTTGGTTACAAATTGTGCCGCAACTGACAGAATGCAGAAGGAGAGGAAGAGCCACGAGAGAATTTGTATCAACGGGGCCCTATTATCGTCATTAATCAGCGAGTCTGGCCTTGCATCGGTTAAATGTGAGTCTGATTCCATGTCGAATTTGGCTTATTGCCCCCGATTCAAGAAATGGTAGATGATAGATAAATGTCATTAAATGTGAGATATTAAGAATACGACGTAACACAACCTAGGTAGGGGTGTACTTGTACTGCTCCGTCGCCCCCTCAAAGGCGTTTGTTATTCCCTTCCTGCAAGCCATCTGGACAACCTATTCTACCCACACTAAACAGAACCAGATCAGACTGAACCATCCGTGATTTTGTCTCAATTCGAAGACCATCATCTGCCATGGATTTTGAACTCCAAAACCAAGCGAAAGTAGTAACTTCAGTGGCTTCATTGGTCGGAAGGGGCTCAGAACTCACCAGAGATGAGAGAGATTTGATGAGGCTAGGCAAAAAGCCGGTGTTAAAGGCAAGCCTTACACTCCGACTTTTGTTATCTTGTAACTAACTGGTATCAATAGCGCAACTTTGGGTTTATGTCAGTCCTTGGGTTCTCGTGCACAGTTCTCATAACATGGGAAGGAATGTTGATGTTCGTCATGATCTACCCTACCTACCTACCTACCTACCTAGGTACCTACGTGTACCTGCTTAGTAGGAACGAGAGCTAACATCCTGAAGAGTCTCAACTCAGAGCCTCGTGAAGTATGTGCACCCCTTTGCTCAAAAAATAGACGTAGCTCATAGTAGTAGCGGCGGCCCAGCAGGCGTAATTTGGGGCTATCTTATTGTATGGATTGGCACCATCTCAGTGTTTGCCATCTTGTCAGAATTAGCATCAATGCAAGTCATGACCCTACCTAGGTACATGCACCTATTTTAGGATGCGCATTGTTAACACGATATTCATAGGGCACCAACCGCTGGCAAGCCGTTACGGCTTCGGCGGCGTATCTGATAGGAACTCTTCTACAGAGTGTTATTATTCTGGCCAAGCCCGATTACAGCCCTCAACCATGGCAAGCTATGCTCTTCCTCTGGGCAATTTTAGCTTTTGCAGTATTCATCAATACCGTTGCCAGCAAAACTCTTGCTAAATTTGAAGGGTTAATATTGATCCTTCACATTTTAGGTTTTCTCGGCATCTTGATTCCTTTGGTGTATCTCGCCCCCCATGGCGATGCGTCCATATTCACGACATTCGTCAACGAGGGTGGATGGCCCACACAGGGGCTCTCGTTCATGGTTGGGCTGCCCAGTGCTGTATTCTCTTTGATCGGTGAGTACCAAGGAAATCAGTCAAGTTTAAGGAATGGGTTGGCTGACTGATAGCACTTAAGGCGCTGATTCGGCTGTGCACGTAAGGAATTCGACTGCTTTATCTACCTAGGGTACTCACAAGTTAGCACTAATAGTGTAAATGCTAACGAGTAATGAATTGTACAGATGGCGGAGGAAATTAAAAATGCATCTACCGTGGTACCACGCGCTATCCTGATTACTATCATACTCAATGGCGTTTTGGGGTTCGCAATGTTGCTTGCTTATCTTTTCTGCCTCGGAGACTTGGACGCGGTCCTGGAATCTCAAAACACCTTGGGATACCCATTTTTGTTTGTGTTCCAGGCGGGAACTCAGTCGATACCTGGAGCTGTTGTGATGGGTCTAGTCGTTGTGGCTCTTGGTATCTGTAGCACGGTCGGCGTTTTAGCATCGTCATCTAGAATGCTGTGGTCCTTTTCACGGGACCGAGGAATTCCCTTGTGGAAACACTTCATCAAGGTAGGTACTAGTTCTCTATTCCCTCACTATTGCTTTAACGTAGTTGGCATCTAACGAGCAAGTCCAGCTTGATCAGCGTACCTCCATCCCTATCTACACTATCGGCTTTACCACCACCGTCTCCGTACTACTTTCTCTCATAATTCTCGGTTCAAGCGTTGCGTTTAGCAACATCGTTAACTTGAGCGTTGTTGGACTCTATTCTTCTTACCTGCTCAGTTGTAGCCTGCTCCTTTGGCGTCGCCTTCAAGGTATCGAGGCACATGACTCTGATGCAACATTGGTTGGCTATGGGAATATCCAATGGGGCCCTTGGCGCATCCCGCGAGTGCTGGGTGTGATCAACAACGTGTTTGCTTGTGTGTATCTGTTCGTTCTTTGGTTCTGGGCCTTTTGGCCCCCGGCTACGCCAGTAGTTGCAGCGAACATGAACTTCAGTGTTCTTACTTTTGGGTTTACCACTTTGTTCGCGATTTTTTGGTATTTCATCCGGGGGAAACATGAATATCGCGGGCCGGTCGTTGAGGTGGAGTTTTCGTAAAAGTGCGGAGGTGGCGCTGTCGGATCGCCAATTTTCAGACGCAATGGGGAATAGACACACTACTATGTATCTTATAAGAACCAATAAGAAGGCTTACAAGAGCCTGCTCATAGTACGTATAGAACTTCAGTACGATGAACATTGGGATATTTTAGGGTACCTAAATATTCGGAATATTTTATATACCTGTTTGATGAAATATGATAGTTACGTTTATAAGATAGTTATGAAACAACATAACTACCTACTTGGAATAATTCGCACATTTAGATTTATGCTTTTCACATTTGAGAGATATTCGCATTTAGACCAAGTAATTTAGACACAGCAATGAAAAAGAACAACTCTAGGTAAATTGTAGCATACAACTACCTAGATACCTGGCTCTCCCTCCCCACATAAGCTTCCGTATTTCTTTTGTGAGTGTATAAATCTATAGTGTTTGAGACTTCTCCACTGAATAATACACAATGTTATTAACTACTATCCTAATCAGCTTTTTGACTATACCGTGCTTGTTATAATAAACCTACCCGTGAGACTTTAGGCGAAATATATTTGATAGTATGGCCCCGCGCCCCCCATGTTGACACAGGCCTGGTCCGAAGCGACGTTAAATGTTTCACTGTTTGAACATGACCCGTCAGAGCATCGATGGATCAAGCATGATTGCTTGCTTGCTTTCGTGCCATGGCACTTGGCGAAGCCTCCGCCGCTTCCGAAGACATTGTGGTTGGCACAATCGAAGTTGGTTTTGCCGTTGGCGCTGTTTGAACAGCCGCTGTCGTAGAAGAATTGACACCAGGTTGCTTGAGTTGCGGGAAGCAAGGCAGAGGCAACTAGAGTGCCGAAGAGACCGAAAGACTTCATGGTGTAGAGATGAAAGAGTCGAACGTAGTTTGATTGTAGTAGTCAAGGATGTGCAAGAAGATGCCGATAGACAGAAAAATAGAGGAATCTTGATAGGGTATTTATATTTTTCCAACACCAGGGCACTTGCTACGTCCCACGAGACCAGCAGAAACCGCGCAGCCAAAACTGAACAATGGCTCCCAGGCCCTTCCTCGTTCAAGCCCTCACCGAATCAGACCTAGTTGATGATCTTCGTATCCTTCTGATAATTATAACACTGCCGAAGTTGCACAAGGCAGCAAGTCTCATCCTTAGGGGGTACTCCACACGCCACTAAGGACTTGGAGAAAGTTGAACATTGCTTTTTCAAGTCCGCCCCATGATATATTTAAATTTTTCCTATGTAAGACAGCGGCACCACAGATATAAGCAGCTGAAAATCGAGCCTTAGGTGATTGTTCGAACCCAGCCGTAACGCCACTCGTCCTTGTACTACATGGCCTGCAGCAGTAAGACGCTATTGTATTGGTGAATAGAGGGAGTCTGTTATCATCATGAATCATATATGCCGGGGCCCCTTCTTTCAAGAATGGGTGTGACGAAGCATCTAGCCCCCGACATTGTTACTCTACGAAGAGCAGTGTCTCATCCAACAGAGCAGGGGCCGCTTTAGGGCTCTAACCAATATTATTAGAACTGGAAGCGCCAGTCGTGATGGATGAGACAGAAGTGAGATGTCTGTTGTATAATTAGTCTCCTGCCATAATCAAATCTCAAATGACAAGGCGCCCCCGACGCGCAGCTAGTAATTCCTTGAGTTCCAGCGGAGGGTTGAAGTCGCAATGCGTCAGCAGATAAACACGCGTTAAATGTTTGATATTGTAGAAATCACCCTATATTTGCCTTACTAGGCTTACCTTCCTACTTGTGTGTACACCTATTTTATACCGTTCTAGATACCTGTCTCAACTCGTTACCCCTATCTATCGCTGTACAAAAATCTGTTGATTGATAATGCCTTTTGGCCCCCTATCTTTCGAAACATACCCCTTAATGCGTACTAGACGATCTATTCATCGACATGATTCCTAGCATCGTCGCACCGACGAGGCAAGATCAATATCGATGGTGTGTCTGCACAGCCAGTACGAGGGTCATCGCACTGCATGTTTAGCTTCGAGGGGCCTACGGCGCGACAGCCGCATATGAATGCCGGGATCGTGTATTCGCACATCTTGTTCTAATTTTGGTTTTCCTCTTATTTAACTTATTGGTTACTGAAATGGGTTTTAAGTAAACATCTCGCAGGTCATAATAGCTTTATAAATTGCCTGGTGTTTGGCATGACTTTGTCTCTTTAGTTGTCTTCTTGGGGTCTTGTCCCTTTACAATACATTATAGGTATAGATAATACCACTATGATCAGGTGATATTTTTGCCCTTTAATTTAGGGGCGCGTGGCGATATGGTAGATAATGTATACTGCTACTAAGCGAGAACTGAGCATTGTCAAGGCATGGGGTATCATAAAGAAAAGCATCACCACACCAATGTTTCGTGGGAAGTTATATAAAGAAGATGCGACTTGGAGATAAAAGGAGATGATTGAATTTTCATAGTATCAATGAGTGATTCGTTCTTGTTAATGATGATATGGAAATGCGGCCAAGAAAGAAACGAAGACAACTTGGTACTATTATACAAGTAAATTAAGCATTGTTTACCTAGCCAATTAGTTCAATATCTGTAGGCACCTAAGGTATATACGAACACATATCGTCGATTAATGTACTCGAGCCCCTTTTTAATTCTTTTATGCGCTGCGCGCAGGGACCACTATATGCCTTCTTAATCTACCTATATACCGAGGGCAACATAGGCCACCTCTACCTAGTGGCGACCAATGATTTGCCTCTATCAGTGGTCTAGTTTTAGATAGGTTCAAAAATTTCCACGTAACAAAATTTTTTTTCTCCCTCCTACATATGCGCATCATCAACTATTGTAAAATCTAAAGAGTTAAGTAAAATCAAAGACGGCAACTAGACATATTGCAAGTCAAAAATATTAGTATAATGTCAGAGAACCAAGAAAAATCGAAATGTGGAGTCTGTGGAAAAGCCGAAGGGGGAGATATCGCCATTAAGCGCTGCGGGAGATGCAAAGCTAGCTTCTACTGCAGTAAGCCACCCTTTTAGCTCAATATCCACAGCCGAGACTACCAAAGCTAATCATAACTTCCAGGTACAAGTTGTCAGCAAAAAGACTGGCCATTGCACAAGGACGAATGTCGTGCTAGGGCCGATATGGCGGCGGGTAAGCAGTGGTACGACCGGTACCGAAAATGCGAGGACGGCGGCTCGCACTTCGGCGAGCTGGAACTCATCACCTGGGGTGGTGTTTGCTCAGTTACCGGCGATGAATTGGGTTGGGGCAACTGTGTCGTGTCCGAGTCGGCGGAACTGAAGCGCAAATACGAGGAAGACTTCAAGTCGGATGACATCCGCATGCATCAGTACTGGCCGCAAGGCTTTCGATGGACGTGCTGCGGCATGCTTAGCGATATGAATTTCGGGGTACGTATTTGATATTTACAACTACCTAGCTATGGCCGGACTTCTTGTCCTTGAGATATATGGTTCTCTTTTACGCGGAAAGGAATTACTAACTCTCGTTATAACATGTTAGTGCGATCACCACGGCACCGGTCCTCAGCCCTGCTCGTGTGACTTCTGCCACAGCGGAAAGTCGCTACCGGATGATGCCTATAAGGATACAGTACCACGCCATGGGCTACAGCTCTCTCGTGGGCCGGATCCGCGGTCGTATGATGAGACCAAAGCTGCGACTGCGGCATCGATGCGCCCTTTATTTGGCTTACCGTCATAGCATACCTTGGATACCTAACCCGATAAATCTTAGGTAATCTTGATATTATCAATATTATCAGATGCTGGATCACATGAAGGGAACACCTTATAATTTAGGTATTCGCGTAGTTGAATATAGGTAGAAATCCTAGATACTGAAGCCAGGGCGCAATAGGGGGCCGACAAGGATATCATCTTCCTTCTCTCGCGTGATGCTCACAAGATACTACCTTTCGTACTCCCTATGGTAGGAATTAATATAGACATGAACTTATTAGGCCGTAGCCGTGACTGGCATACTTCCATCAGCTCCGTACCATCCACCGTTCCTCGAGCAGGATGTCTTGCTTGACTTATCCGTCGATGTCTTGTATGAAGTTTTTCTACGAAATGTTAGCTATGCTACAATACTTATACGGAAGTGCACTTGATGAATTAGTCATTGAACAGAGAAAACTACGTACCCGACCCAAATAATAGCCTCGACATGCGTAGTAGTGTAGTCGATATCTGTTTGCGTGACCGTCGCGAAGGGCTTCGTGATAGTGACAGTACGTGGAGGCCTAGAATCGTCACACTTCGTTGTCGGGGCGGGTGTTCTTCAGTTAGTTCAGTTAGCAATTTACTTTATACTGAAGCTATATCAATGGCAACTGTTAAGGCCGAGCTTACATAGTAGCGATAATCGTTTGGTAGACTAATAGTGGTATGTTAGCTTCTTTAGCTTCCAATAGGGGTATTTATCTGAGCTTACCATCCTCTGTTGTTGTCGACGCTGGAATCGTAGTGACGCTTGTACTTGTAACGGTGTAAGTAGTCTCTGTGACCGTCACAGTAGTAGCGGCTACAGAAGCAGCAGCAGCAACCGCGTTTAACTTGCCGGTCTTCGTAGCTGTGTCAGGTACTATGGTTATGCCGACACTCGGGAAGCAGGCAAGTCCGATACAGATTGTAGGGGCAGGATCTGGTATAGTAAATGATGGAGGTGTTAGATAGTGACAGTAGGCTGTCTTTGTTATCGTGGTTGTCGAGTAGCTTGTAACCTTGTCTGTAGCAGTTCGAGTAATCAAATATGTGCTAGTAATTGTTGGTGCCGTTGGTGTGATGGTCACTGTTTGCGTGGTGCCATCGCAAGGTGTCGTCACCGTCGCAGGTGGCAGAGTTGAAGTCAGCGTTTGGGCAATGGTTTTGTATATTGCTATTATTATATTAGGTTCTATTTCTTAATCAACTGGGCATGGTTTTAGTACTTGTTGCGTTAGGTGTGCTGGTAACACCAACTACGACAGTAGGCGTGGCCTATAGTGAAGTTAGTATTGGCAACAACTGACCGTGGTATTTGACGAATTATATTCTCACAGTGATAGTAATCACATCAGGGGTGCCGACTGTCAGGGCAATAGTCCTTTGAACACCAATTGCACTTCCAGATATGATTATCTTGTATAACCCGGAAGTCATGGCAGAGTATTTGATTTCACTAAATGATAATAAGCAGCTTATTAACACCAAGTTAAAACTGGTTGTGTCTCACCATGTTGAGGTTACCTGAGTTCCGGCAGGTGTTGTACTTATAGCAGAGCAGGGGTGTTGACCGCCGTTAGGATCTATGAGAATTGGCTTTACAGACTCTTGATCGCATCCTAAGTATCGTCAGCCTATGTTTATTCCAAGTTCGTGTATAAGAATACTGTTATACCCTGGAATATAGTGGTGAATGTGAAATTGTCGTTTGAAGACGCATCGATGTCGTATGAACCGCCGTTCACGTAATCTACACCGTAACTAGCACACGCAGCGAGAGCTCTCAAGGTGAAGAGACTTAGAATAAGCCATAAGCTCGAGATTTGAGAAGCCATTTTAGAACAAAATACCAAGCGCTGTCGGCTTAGAACTGCTCTAAATCACGAGGAGGTCGCTTTAGGTGAGTCGCTAGGTACCTACCTAAGCTATCCTTTTGTAGTTACAGCAGATATGACAAGAGCCTCTAAAATTGGCCTAGTAAGTGATCAAGGTGTAGTATTAAATGGTCTCGTGGTTTCTAATAATAGTGAGAGTGAAGCCCGAAAAGCTGTAAGCTGTCGTGGCTGTCGTGGAACGGATTTTGTCAGGATTTATACCCGTCGATTGATGTCATACACAGAGTGAGTGTCTAGGATAGGTAGACCAAGTAATAATAATAGTATTGATCTTGTAACGCCTGGCCTTCTATCCTCTTACGAGGGCGCTTCGCGCCTCTTATATAGTCGATAGACCCCTGTAGCTACCCCTGACCCATAATACCCTGACAGATTTCTATACGCCAGTAACTGGCTAGATCGAGGACCAAATACTAGGTTCTAGTAGGCACATTTAGTAACGAGCCATTAAAGGTGCCGCGAAGCTATATAGGCTCAATTCAGCCTGTAGATGCATGTTTCTAGACCGCAGGAAACAGTCCGGCCCAGGCGAGCCTTCAACCTAGCATAGAAAATTAATTGGTAGATAAAAGGGCAAAGCGTCAGCTTCAAACGTAGTTACTGGTAAGATTTAGTATCGTCACCTTGCATTCATGGCTAGGTGGTTCCATTGTCTAGTTTTAGCCGTGATGATATTCGAATTCTAGATGTTGTCTTATACATTCCGTTATGTCTCCTTTCGGTACGCGCCGTGAAACCCCGTCGAACTTGCAAGTAGGCCATATGCGCACATTACTTACCTGATAGATTAACTAGTTACTTTCTAGAACAATTGATGGTACTTTAGAGCAAGTCTTATTCCCTATTTATCAATTTATTCATCATTCCATTAACATCTTTCCTGGGTGCTGTTAACGAGTGCTGCACGGCTATGTATTTTGCCAGAACCCCCCTGGTTACGGCTAGTCCCACGAAGGTAGGCTAAAGTTAACTCCAAATACCATGCTGGAGGTAGCGAGGCGCATATAGAGATATTTATTGAAAAGGAGGACACATAATTATGTTACGTTGCATTCAACCTCGTAACATATTTGACAGCCATAAAGCTACCCATGAGAAACGGTTCGTTTTTAGATCACATAAGGGTATCAAGCGTGTCGCATAGCTTTTGATGAATACCAACAAGGGGTAATGTATCTTGAAGCCTCGTGTTCAGTAACATCGGATTCCCTTTCCGCCTTATAATTTATTGCTAACCCGTTAAATACCGATATGCGTCTATATTTGTAGGAATATAGGGGCTGGCTCATATGAGGAATATTCAGACAGTGTATACTTGAGACACAAGAACGTTACCGCACGGTATCATACTTTCGACTAAGACGTACACGATGGTTAGGTACGTTTGCCTCTTGCTACCATATTATAGGCACCTAAGGTAATCATAAAGAGCAATAATATTGGAAATATGGAAACATGGAGGTGACCGGTTGGAAATGACTGCCCCTTTTTCATTGTATTCATGTTGCGCCCCGTTACCCAATTGACCTATCCTCGTCCCTTGCCCGCCCGAGTATAAATGAATGATCCGATACCCAAACGCCCTATTGATGCATTTTATACCGGCACAGCCTAGGTAATTAATTAAGTCCATCATACAACCTCCTTATACGTATTCCCGAGTATTCTGCTGCGGCCCGAGATCTGCCTTCATGCCCTGTGCATGATACGGCGCATACGTGCTCATACCCGGTATGCCCACGTTCTGCCCCATAGGCTGTTGTGTATTCGCGGCGCCGTTACCTTGGCCTGCCTGGCCGTTCTGCTGGTTCCACGGCTCCATATTGTAACCAGTTGGTTCGTTCTTAGACTTATTCCACCTCTTTTGGATGAACTTCTTCGTAACGAGGATGAGGATCATGGCTGGGAAGAGGAAAAGAATGAGACCTGCGAGGACATAGTTGTACTGCGATGCCTGAGCGAGCGGGAAGCCACTGGGTTTCAATGTTAGTAAGTTTCATTTAGTAAGTTTCATCTGGGCTGAATAGGGTGAGGAGGAAGCTTACAGGAATGCGTTAACGACACCCATAACGATGATCACGCGGCCCATCCATACGTGAATAGGGGCCATCTTGGTCGTTTGCTGTGTCTTCTTGAAATTGCGGTGGTGCAAGAAGCCCAGAGCAAACTGGGCGAAAATGAAAATGAAGATGAGAATGCCGATAACCTGGTGAGCAGTGTTGACCTTCTTGGACTACTAGTGTGTTAGTATTATCTTTCAACGCTCACGATATAATGGCCCACGTACCCTATTGTAGTACTTGCTGATCGAGAAGCCAAGACTCGAGCCGACAATAGTGAGAATGAAAGCGAAGCCCTGGTTGATCCCGTGCCAACGGACCCAGCTTCCCAAGCGTAGAACAAAAATGCCGAATGGATATAGACCAACGAACACGAAAACCATGATGATCGCGTGCATCAAGGCCGCGACATCCTTTTTACCTTCCTTTGATAGCCCCTGAGTCGTAGCGACTAGTGTGCTGTTCTCCGACCTGTCAATTATCGGAACGCCCGCCGGTCCCGTAGCGTGGGCCATGTCTAACGTGAATGTACCATAGTTATAGTGCATTCTCAGTGGCGCATCGAACGAATCAGACTTGAGAGTGCTACTGTCGCCCGTGGCGTATATCATATTCTGCGACTTGCTCGCAACATCGATCTTTCCATTCCCATCTGACCATGACCGGCAGTTGCCACAACGCCCATTGAATATGAACGTCCCATTATCGAGCCCAGTACCATCCAATGCTTCAACCTTGATATCGGGGGTATATACGGGTTCTGAGTGACCAGAAGCGATTCGTGGTGATAATGTGACGTTCTGCCCTGATTCTGATGGGTATGCCAGCAGAATTAATGAGCCAGCCATACGATCGGATCCAAGTCCAACGGCTCCCCAACTCGTTCCCTCCGGAAACATCAGCGAGAAGTATAGATCAGTGGTAGAATCGCTAGGGACGTTGAGTGCGAAGGCAAGGTCTCGCGGGGGTGAGATAAAGACCGAGCCAGCGGTCGTATTTGATGAAGTACTATTAGCATCCTGTGCTTGTGAGAAAGTAGTGAAGAGCGATAAAGCTACTCTATGTTAGTAGTTGATATAAGTCCAGGGTAATGAGAGGAGGCATACCTGCAGAGGCAACTAAGCTCAGCCGGCTGAGTGTACTAGAGGACTTCATGTTTCCGTATATATGAAGATATTATCGGGGTATCAATTGGCGTTAAGATCAAGTCAAAGGTACGTTAAGAGACTAAGGATTAAATATAAAAATCGTAACCTTTCCACAAAGATAGAAATATGAACAAAAGGAAACGCTGATGACAGACTGACAGTAGAGATGATGTAGTAACGAGTTCTTGACTTTCCTCCTCCTTGCGGCAATGGCCCTTTTAAATAAGTATACTTGCCCGGCATACCGGCATACCGGCATACCGGCATAGCGTATGCGGCTCCAGATCCGAGAATATCGTGATGTGCCTCTCTATTGGATCCAAGGTAGCATACCGGCGGCAAGCTACGGACCCTAGAGTTTCCTTCTATCTTCAGAGCGCTGATTGGTTCACTTTTGAAGTTCCTTGTAATGCGGAGACATTGATTGGCTGCGATGGATTTTAGAACCTTTGCCAAGCGCCCAGAATGCCGCCCGCGCTTGTTGAAGAGAACGATATTTATAGCTGCCCTGCGATTGGCCGATTTGATGAACTTACACTGAACTTACACGCTGGGGAATCTAAATTCCTTCATTCGTCAACATAGCTTTACTTCGCGTTAAAAATGTATGTACCGCGTAGTCATTCTCGACCTTATACTAAGTTATTCCTTTGTACAATCTATTATTACTAATATTACTAATAATAGAACCTAGATACCTACCTAGGTACATAATGTCGAGACCAAGCTTAGACGAAGCCGTCGAGCTATGTTTACGACTAAGTACTCATTATAATTAGCGTTACTTCAAACCTCTAATGTTGAACTATTAATACCTGTGATATAAAAGTACTTCATAGGAGCAAATGCTTGATTGTTAAGAGTCAAAGCCTCAAAGGACTTATGAATAGACGTAAAAGTATAAAGGATTATTGGGTTGATTCGGCGTCGATGCTTTGTACCTACTACGCATAGGTATACTCATTGTAACTTAGGTTGTCAATAACAAAAATATTCTAATCAACAGACAACTCCATCTCTTAGAGAATGTAGTCTCAAGTATATACATGAAAATTAACGGAGACCATAACGTTGTCTGCGTTGATCCCAGACATGAATGATCCACCAACTAATTGGGTATCATCTTAACATGCAAGGAACTAGGAATAGGTAACGCTCAAAAATAAAAGGTCGTCATCATCGTTATGATAAAGTATCGCCTCATAAAATCTCGTTTCTTAAGAGATCTTTCTTAAGAGATCTATAGCCCGTTGAGTAAGTCCTGGGCTTTTATTGTGTCCCCCACGCTAACATAATCAAGCTACACCAATTCGTTAGCAATTCCCCGTGAAACGCGTTGACTAGAATACCCCAGTTTTGCTAGGATGTTAGGCAGGTATACTCACCAAGACTACGTTGGGCACGCGGCCATAGCTACTCTTGCATGTGTCTGTCTGCTCGGTAATAGACTCTACCGAGTTCGTATTGTGCGCCTCAACCAGATCCGGGATTAAGACATCAGGTAAGACTTCAACATTCCGGTTATGGTTGGCGAGGAACATCCGGCCGTCAGCTGAAACGCCCGAGGGCCTATCAACGCCGCATCCACTTAGTATATCCTCTGTCGGATCAAAAGGAGTCTCGAAGTAGTAGGCGAACTCGTCTAGAATGTACGGGACCTTGGAAGTATCCATGTTGTAATCTATTAGCTATTAGTTTACCGTCTACCCAGTCGAAGAACTCGGGATATAGGTAACTCATACCCATAAATACCACGACTCTCTTGCCGCTCGAGATCATATCTCCCAGAGTCGGCCAGTCATCTAGACCGAACGTCTTATCCGGTGTAAAGACGTAGTTATCCAGCCCAGTCGACTTGAATACATCGCCATACTTGTTGATGTCAATCGCATCGGGGTTTGTTAGAAGCAGCGTTACAACTTCGTTTGGGTGAGCATCGATCCAAGTTTTAATAGGGCCCAGATAGTCTTGTAATGAGCCGGCATCCTCTAATAAGCTATTTCGCAAAGAATTACTATTAAGTCCGTGCGATGAAGTAATAGAGTTAAGATATAACTTACCACGAGGTATGGCACATCTGGGGCGATCCGTCCTTTTCTTGGGTCTGCGCCTGAAGGAATCGTACACCTAGGTCTAGTTGTTCCGTCGGGTCGGTTAACTGATTGTCTGCTGGGCCAACCCCAACAAAAGGCGAGTTGTGCGCCCCCACGAAGGTGACCTTGCTATACTGCCGGTCGCAGAGCTCAGCATGACCATTACAGTCTGCTGCGAGAGACCCCGCCGCGACGGCAAGGGCTGAGATAAGGATATTATTGCGCATTTCTGTGATAGTCTCTGTAGGTAAAAATGGTTTAAGGAAGAACTGAATTTGTATAGTGATCAACACTAGGTAAGTATATATAGAATCGAACAATGAATGAAGATCTCGACTAGATCTGGATCTATCGCGACACCATAATATTGTTGCAGAGCGCCCTTGTATTTAAATAGGGGATATTTATGGTCGGGCGCATGAAAGCATTGAGAGGGGAACAAACAAAACACCAATGGGAATTGTCGAGAATGACCAGGGGTCGCGAGACTCTTTCATCAGGAACAAAACATTATAAAGGCTCCTTTTCTAGCGTGTGCCTGTGACATGTGGGCGGCCATCCCGGATAGAGACTGAGACCTTCTACATTTGCATCTAGAATGTCTTAAGGGGTCCTGTATGGATTCGGGCCTTGTGAGCTTGTTACCAAGTTTTACAAGACAGCTGGATCAAATAGGAGCTCGCGCGAGGCCCACGATAGACAAGGGTCCCCGCGCCCGCATCACCAAACGTACCCCTGATGCTACGCCACCCAGCTAGCTAACTATGTAGGTTAGAGATCTCTAGGTTGTTTGCAAGAGATCTCGCTTTCCTATTCGGGCAGGACAAATACAAAAATATTATGACTTTAGATCTTTCAATATTATCGCTCATATTATCCCTACTGACAAGGCACGATACATAAAGGGGAATGGTGTATTTGCCCCGTTAGTATCAGAAATGAAATGTTGTCTACCTAAGGTACCTGGTTTCGCCCCACTGCCATCGATGCCTCATGTCCCTTAAAAGATGTTTATCATCGACGCGACACTGATCATCCTCACCCAGCGCCTGTAGCTCTTATGAATGACCATTTAAACGCTCAAGTGCCGAAGAGTAAAAACGTGTACCTTGCAGACTTATCAACCAGTTAGAATTGCTAAGCGAAGCTCTGGTAATCCGTAGTCTGGGCACCGTTGACTGTCTTTATTAGTTGCAGCGGGGTCCACACGCCTGAGACCCCTTTCCAAGCTTGGTCATTCCTCCGTCTATTATTGGTAGACACAGCCATGGCTTCTACAAGGGTTAGTGAAACTTGTGGCTTGTCAAGTACCGAAGTCTAATCTATCTTCAACAGACGGTTTCTATCGTGCAACTATCTTCGACATGGCAATTAGGTAAGTAAAATTATATTATTAGACCTAAAACTCGTCGGACTCAAAGTCCAATATCAACTAGTAGGACTGTACTACTAAAATACCAATCTTGCTGAAAGCGACCTCTTGTCTTATTGCGAATAACTACCTAACCTAAGGTAGTTAAGTATTAGGTAGTTAAGTACCTAAGTTACACCGAACGTGCAACGACTAGAAGAGCTAAGTTACCTATCAACCCTATAATACGTAATAAAGAGTGTAGTTATTTAATTGTTGGTAGTTAGTTATATTAAGTTTGAGTTTTTTTTAAGCAGTGGCTTATTAAACGACTAAACTTGTGATACCGTAAAAGATCTAGTTAACAGTTATAGTAGTTATCACTGATATACCTAGTTACACATACTATCGTCACACATATTCTTACTACCTTAGGTACCTACATAGCACGGTTCTTAGTTCCCCCGAAAGTCGAATATTATTCTATTCCGTAGCAATTACATCAACCGAAATCATTGCGCATACCGCTTTATGCGACCCAGTCTTACGGATAAGTCGAGTTGTATCCGTAGCTCTAATGCATAATGCTGATGGTGTTATGGCTAGGTATGGTGGAAAGAAGAACGCGGGCTAAGTTAAGATACTATCCAAGGAGGCCCAATTTTGCAACTACTAATTGTTTTGACTATTAGGTATTTTACCTATTTCGCTCATCAGTAGGGGTTTTCCAACCAGGTACCATTTCCCCGATCCAATAGATTTGCGAACTATACAGCGGAGAAAACCATCCGCCATTAGGTATATTCTAAGAATGACTGCATCGCCTACCATTGAACGTCATGGAATGTGTGGCATCGGGGTCTGGTGGCATCGGGATCTGACCGGGGATTGATTTCTGCAGCAGAAATCAACTAGTTACTCGGTACCACGTAGTCGTCCCTTCAAGAGTGAATCATGAGAGAAGTCACAAGGTTGACGTCTTTTGTGTACCACAATATGGATCCGAATATCCAGGTCCAGTGGCGAGCGGTGGAGACTGTGCAGCAGCAAGATGTCTCCTGACTAGGATCGGAGCAAGTTTTCCGGTGACCTCACTGCCCACGAGATTTATGGACTACATGGCTCACACGTGGCCGATGGTTGTAAAGAACTGGGTATAAGATTGCCGGGAAAAGCTAGAGCAGGTGCAAACTTTATATTGCCAGGAACCTTTGTGGTTATAGGGTATTTAAATGGATTCCCATATGATATATTAGGTAAAAACTCGGCATCGACTCGAATGCGAGTCAATAAGTAGCCCTTTAGTTTATTTAGTTGTCGGTTTCACCATTGACCTCTAGTGGCGTTATTAGGGTTACCTATCCCGCTGGACCGGATGGTTAGAGATCCTAGAGACAGGCGAACTCATTACTCTTCAGATGTGCTAACAAAAATCACCTGTAGAAAGGCAACACTAGTACAGGCATAAACCTGGGTTTCCATATTCAGAGGGCAATCCTTCAATTCTTAGAGGAATATCGTAGTTCCTTTTCCGCCACTAAACGAGTCACTCTACTGCGAAATATTCCACAACTTTGCGGTCTGTCCGTAAAAGCTCCGTGGAATGACCAAACTTAGGTAACTATCAATTCTCGCTGAGATACAATCCCAGAGGACCCCATCAACCATCTCGTCGACAAGCTACTAAGAGGTGCGTATTTGGTTTAAAATATCGATCTGCTGCTAAAGACACTGGTAAGATCTGAGGTCTATCTAGTTTCCTGGGTTGTTTATTTAAATATTATAGGTACCTATCTAATACTATGATGTGAATCCACTAGGATACTACAACGGCTATGGCAATAAGGCTTTGTCCGCCCAGATCAAGGACAAGACGGGTACCGCCGTAGATCCTAATAGCTCGTGTGATGATTGGCAACTGGCGCCTTAGTTTTTAGGACCTTGCGTAAGGCCAGACTAACTTATATTCATATTGTCCGGCTTCAGCATGAATAAGTGCCTCAAAGTAGATAGCTCCCGTGTGGGGGTAAGAGTCTGCTTCTACGTACCTAGTAGTTACACTCCTATCGGATATCATCTCCGAATCTAAACCAATGTAATCCGGAGGTCGCTCCGGTTTTAGCCTACGAGAAGGGCCGCGCCGGCATGGGATAGTAAAACTTTATTTATGTTCCGTAGGGGAAAATTGCGTTGATGTAGCGGCAAAATTGCACATGATTGGTAGGTTATTAGGACCGACTAAACGTGTACCTAGGCATTGTAAACCCATTGTCTTAGCGTTATAGTATACAATAAGTAGTATATTTTTATGGAGCTCCTGGCCGCGAATCCTCTCCGTGGTTCCAGAAGAAAAGTTGTATAGAGACCTAGATACTTGTGCGCCCTTAACATAAAGTTATAGTACAAGTAGATTATTAGGCGCTTATAACATATAATTGTAGATTTTTTTAATAAACGAGTTATATTTTATTGCTTCCTTTGCCGATTTAGTTATTATAATAATATATTTGAAGCCTTAATAGAAGGTATAGAGGAGATGGGATATTCACGACCCGTATTGCGGCTGATACATAGACAGGTAGTTATAGTAAAATAGAAAGTATTACTACTTGTTACTAGTTGCAAACCATGCTAAGGTCTGTAGTGTACTTAGCTAACCTAGGTATATCTACGCCTTGCAACTTACGCGTAAGAATGTTGGGATCCGTAGGTATGCCTGTCTCCAGGTAGAGTTCAGCTAGATCATTCGAGTTCCTAGTCCACGTGTCACTTAGCCAAGAATGATGCGAAATGATCTCATGACTCTATTTCATACTGGACAAGTAGAGGCTATTACGAAATCATCTGGAAAAGCTATGGCCTACATGATCGGAATTTTATAATATACGTGGCCGCAATATTCCGCCATACACGCGAGATATCTTGAAGTGTGCGAAGATAGACCACTAACAACGTAGTCAGCTTTCCTTGCAGGATTTTATATATCGCATGCACCCTAAGCTAGCCGTGAATGGGATTAATAATTGTGTATTAGTTTGGTGATAGTCTAGGGATCAAGAATCGTATACCACTGTTTAGCCGTTGAGGCTGTCGTGTGTGGATGGGACACGTATGCTTTCGATATTTTAGTGGTTTAGCGCCGATTAACTCTGTCGTTACAACACTCCGGTTTTAGCACTAACTACCTAGGTAGACATATTCGGGTTATGACAGTAGCAATATATTTACCTACCTAGTGCAAAATTAGACACGGGAGGGCTACATTCGGATGTCGATGCGAAGCTAGAACTTAGCTGGTGATCATTTTGGGTATTTAGGTAGCCTCTACACTAAGCAGCATTTATACCAGGCTGACTTAATTAGGCTAACCTAATAACCATTTTAACCAGCTAAGTGAAGTTATGGTTATCAGCTAAAATTCACGAAGGGAAAGGTTAAGAGTTCGAAGTAGCCAGATTGTCAACAAGAGTCTACTTTGGTCTGGATCAGAGAGCCACCTTGGCCGTCTAGTTTATTTAGCCACCACCTAGTTATCACCAATTGTAACTAAGCAGTTTGTGCAACCACTTAACCTACTTGTGTTTGTTAAGTCCACCAGCTAGTTTTCGGATATCAACGGAATACACCGTAGTTGTGATTACACCTGAACTTGGCTCATCCTACAAGCCACATGATGTGTTTGGGGAACGCAGAGTCGTCAGCAAGGGACATTGAGGCTGAATCTCGATAAAAATCTAATTATAATGGTTGGGATAAAACACGTAGATCACGATTAAATATTCCATCGGCGGATAGAATATTGGGTTGAATGGTACCTAAGGTAGGGAATAATAACAAGGCCCTTATTCCATTGCTAAAGACTTACCACTCTCTGTTGGTGTTCTCTTTTATCATAATGTACCCTAGGGAGTCTACTAGTCGATGTGGAGTTGCACTACCCCAGGTCTGCTGCTTTCTCCATGTAGATCAAAGGTCTCCATGTAGATCAAAGGGAACGTTACATAAACTAAATTCAGACATTGGCATCCTGAATAAGCATCTACCTATTGTAGGAAATGGCGTATATTATGAATCGAAAGCTCACAGTGCAGGAGTCTTGCCTATCATTTTTGAGCTTGGCACCTAGCTTGTTATAATAAGTTTCGAACACAACGTGTAAATAAGAACTGAGGTAGTTATTGTAGTGATCTTTAATTGAGTGTGCAGTATATATCTAATATCTAGTCAAGATAAGTATTTTGGTATTTAACATATTGCCTTACTGGCCACCTAAAACACCGGGAATTTCCTTCCAATTCCTTTCATATTAATCATTTCTCATCCCATCCATAACTCAATCCATAAAAAGTCTATATCAAGATAGCTTAATGTGAGTGCGTGGCAATACTGACTGTACCTGTGGACTCCGGATAACGCCTTGTGAAGCTGTCTTGTTGCTTGGTAACTGCGTCTCGCGGCGCCCGCCGGAAAAGCAAATCGACCCATTGCCGGTGTGGTATGATCTGCTGACTCGGCTGAGGTGTTAAAACTCTGCTGAGTCTAGTATATGCTCCGTGAATCGGTCTGATTAACCAGACAATAAGCTACCTACGCGTTCAAGTGTCCCAACCAGGTGGTCACAATCAAACAGCGCAGCAGCTAAGTCGACGAGAGGATGTGATAGCAACATTTTGCCTTTACTCGATGGAGGCTATGTTGGATGTCCTTGTATCTTAAGGGCGGACATGGCCTCGGCGGACTCGCGTAGAAGTGGTCGGGCGTCTGGATGCGCCGAACCAAATATGACTTCAGATCGCGATCGCTCTCCTGCCATATTAATCAGGCATCGGCAGTCCTCGATATATCATATCAGGAGCACATCATTTCGGCATGAAGCCTTCATGATTAGAACGTGCATCTCCCAATCTGGGGTATATGCGAGTTGTGCCCGAGTGTAGCCTGTTGGGGCTGGTATTGCGGCATTGGGTACATACTCCACGGTTGCAAATGATAAGTTGGATTGACAGGCATGACGTTGATCGGGTCGCATCCAAATCCTATAATTATATTAATTAGAAACTCAGATATAAACTTGCTATATCGCAGTCGGAAACATACCTGGCTTCGTGTCGTCAAAGGTGGCCTCGCCATTGACGCAAGAGATGGTAGGAGAGTGTACATTTGGGGGTAGACTAGACCGCTCAAAGACTGTGGTGGGAGCACCACTAGGAATGTAATTACCTCCAAAATCGTCTGTACCAACGGAGGAAACAGGGCTAGAGACTGTAGATGGAAGGGAACATGGCCTAGTCGATGGCCAACCTTCTGCAGCATCGGGCATGTTGTTGTAAGAAGAGATGTTCTGCATCATGGGGAAGCTGGGTCCAGACTGCCCGAAGGAATGGGGTTCCGAAGGGCTAGAACTGTGGAATACTGTAAAAGGGTTAGTCGCTAAATCGCACCCTGAATATAAGATATCGTGCATACCAGGGTGGTATGGTTCGCTTGTGTTAGCAGCACGAATACCCATGCTTTCTCTAAGATGACGAAGTTCATTTTCCAGGGTTTTATTTCTCCGGAGGAGGGTTTGAATAGTTTTGTCTCGATCTTGATGGCTGCGGAGTTCTTCTATTTCTCTCTCAAGGCTTTCAATATGTTCTTTCGTCCTAGCACGAATTGCTCTTTGAGCTTCTCTGTCGTTGGCACGCTTCCGAGCGAGCTGCGTAGGAGTAAGTGTAGATACACTCCTGGTCCCTATATGCATAAGGTCAACTTCAGCCAAGACTACTCAAAAATGATAGGGTATACGCTACCTTTGCGCTTCCCAGCCTTGTTGGTCTCTCCTGCGGGCTTCATACTGTTGGAAATATTTCGGATTCAGTGTTGACTGCAGTATAACTCTTGTGTAAGATGATGATATGGAAAAGGGCGTGTCTGGAAGCATAGGTGATACTAAGTATTTTAAGGATTGGACGATGTGTCTAGTCGTTTCGATCTACATAGCAGAAGATCAGATGACAATCATGTTGACATAACCTGGAAGTTATATAATAACTAGATGGGGTGACTAAACATGTAACTGCCATATGGTAAGAACTAAAGCTACGAACAGTGTAACTAGCCCACCATCCTTGAAACGGCTTCCCCATGGGAGACTAGAGCTTGAAGGATGCCCCCGGTACTGCAAGGAGGTAAATTCCAGACAGGTTACAGGAATCCAACTCATAACCAGACAGCCAATATCCTCCTAGGTATTTACCAAATTACTACGTACACAAGTAGTTCTTCGAAAGATAGCCTAGAATATACTCTGGCCATACTCGCTAGGTACATAGCTATCCCATCGACGGACCCGAAGGTAAAGTTCCACTCCAAACTAGCCTAAGTAATCTTGACAGCCTCAATCCTAGTCTGCTAGAAAGCTTCGATGCAGCGACACAGAGGCGCGTGTCCTAGGACATCGGAATATAGCGTTAACGGCAAGGTCAGGGTTTCCAAGTAGACTTTACGCTACGCCACTAGATGGAGGCCATTTTGAACCGGCCTATGGAAGACCCCTCGGAGCGAACCCCCGGAATGGGCGAAGAAGAGGGCGCATAAGTACGTCTATACAAAGATAGTAGGTTAATGCTAGAAATCACATCAAAATCTGGGGGAAATGTAGGCTTCGGGTTGGTCCGATTAGTTGAGACCAATTGGGCGAGTTGATAATTGCACAGACCAACCTCTATGATGCTAACATTTTCTAGGTCTTATCTTTCCGAATTCAGCGACCTCAATTTTTATGGAAAATTTAATGTTCTCTGAAGAGCTGTAAGACCTTATAATTCTTGAGTAGGTAGAAACGGAGGTTTGGTTGCCACATAGAAAAGGAAAGCTGTATCATATTTATGACCTTCGGATTAGGTACCTAAGTTACTCCCAGCGGATTTGCAAGGATGTTAAGACGTATAGAGGTGAATGCTGACGCGTTTGATTATTATATCCGTAATATTTGCGCCGACTTCAACCGTTGTTAAACGCTACTGCAACTTTTCGCTAGCTGTGACGGCTGAAGATGATTTCTATATCGTGAGTGACATATACCACTAAGATCTCTAGCCGTATTCCGTAATATAGCTATTATTGAGTAGTCTCATAACAGGTACGATCCCCGACGTTAACGCAGAGCCCCAAAAGGGCTACACATTGTCTTTGCCGGGCGTGTCAAAGTAACGACGCGTGAAACGAAGTACGGTGGCCTAATGAAACCGAAACTAGTTCAAGGCGAATGCTCCTTCGATGGAGCTAAGACCCGCGGGATGGAGATCAAGATCAAAGTGATGCCGTGACCCCCATACAATGCCTGGATGCCGTGACCCCCATACAATGCCTGGATGCCGTCTGAACTCTGTCTATGAAAATAACCCAAGCGGCGGGGCAAGACTCCAGACCTATTAGTAGTTCTAAGCAGGTGTATTTTCACCACTAACCAGCTAAGGTACCCAGGTAGATAACTAGTATCATTTCACTAGACTAGTCCTTATAAGCACTATTTGTGATGCAGTAAAGAAGTATACCGCACAATTCCGTACTTGGACTTTACGTCCCACTTAGTCGTGAAGGGTTGTGATAAAGGGTCGCATTGCTTCGGGTAGGTGAACGTCGGAAGAAACTGGCGAATCAGGTAATGGTACTTGAAATCCCGCCCGGTACCGACCAAATGGGCAATGCTGTCCTTACTTGCTCGTTCTCTTCGAACTATTCGATAGGTGGTGGTCGATTGGGGGTTAACGCGTAGGGAGTCATACAATTTCGGGGTTGACATCTTTTACTGCTGAGACCAGTTCTTCCATACCTCCGACTTCTGTAGGCCCTGACATGCCAGAAGGGGGTAAAGCCCATCCAGGAAGAGGGCTAACGTAGCTCCACTCGCCACCCGCATCCTCGTATCGAAGACTATGTAGCCATAGCGAGAGCTCCTGCAGTCCGGGATCTGTGTATAATGGTGTATCACAGATCTTACAGAGCTCACCAGACATCTTTTCAGCCTTTCTCTTGTAGTACTCGTCCACCATCTCGTCATGGTAAGCAACGGCGTCTGCCACTTCTTCTTTTCCCATCCGATTGAGACGTGTAATAATATCCTCATCTGTGTTTTCAAGGGCCTCGGGGTCATTGTACCCGAGATTCATTCCCCAAACCCTTTGGTTAGCGTAAATGGGATCATTTTGGATAGGGTGTCCTAAATGCTGGAGGTGAACGCGGATCTGATGAGTCCTGCCGGTAACTGGAAGACATCGCACAATAGAATATCCTTCTTTACGTAGCCATGGCCTACCCTTATCTTCGGAAACGCCTTCTATTTCAGAAGGATCGTTATCTCCCTCCCGTCGCGGCTCACGTGGGGGATAATATGCTAGCTTTTTGAAAACCGTGCGAGCCGTCTTCCCGTTTGCCCGTACTCGATTCAACCCAAGTTTTGGGGAAATTTGAAGCAAAGGCTGATTGCAAACTACTTCCTCGTCGGGGAAGTTGCCGATAACCCTAGCAATATACTCCTTTCGCACACTTCTTTGTTTAATCTGTTCGCTTAGGCGATCGGCCGCCTTGGGGTTCTTT
Source organism: Daldinia loculata (assembly GCF_022478755.1). Lineage (NCBI taxonomy): Eukaryota > Fungi > Ascomycota > Sordariomycetes > Xylariales > Hypoxylaceae > Daldinia > Daldinia loculata. The sequence continues at coordinate 391,425 of NW_026054886.1, forward strand.
GCGACGAACATGATGCCGCTGGTTAACCTGTCGAGCCTGTTGCAAGTATATGCGATCCAGTCTGGACCCCTCTCGGCCTTCATAATTTCGATGACGGAGTTGAAATTATATCTTCCTGCGGGGTGGACCGGGATTCCAGAAGGTTTGTTAATCACAATCATATCCTCATCCTCGTGGAGAATTCCTATATCATCTGCCGTAACAGGTGGCTCGTGCCGATGTATCGTATGTGACACAAGCTCTCCATTTTTGAGGATATGATCTGGACTAGTCGGTTTACCGTTAACGCATATTTGACCTGTTTCCATGGCGTTTTTATAGTATGCTAGAGGTCGGTCTCTAAACTCGCTCTCGAACACGTCTATAAGCTTCCTGCCTCTCCATCGCTGTTTACACCAGGTTTTATACGTGAAATGATACGGAGCGATACGTCGCAAACCATTCTCGAAGTAATATGGCCGCGGCCAAATATCAGCGCACGGAGTAGTTAGGTTAGAGGATATACCGTTCTCTTTTTTCATGGCCGTTGCTGGCTCAGTGATGGTCAAGGCTTCGATATCCGGCATAATGATTGCCGCAGGGGTTGTTGTCGAGGAAGGCGACAGTTCTGCGACGTGACTCATGATAGATGATGGATCGAAGAAGCACTGCCAACGTCGAATTATTTCGGTAAAAATAAGCTCGCACTTTAGGTACAGAATGGTAGAATTCACAAATGCATCACATTTTCTCCAAAGTCTAATCTATTGGGGTTAATTGCGGGGTCCCTGTTACATTCCTAAAGTATGTAATATTCAAGGTTCCAAATTTAAAGACCATTTGCGTATCTGGGGAAATTTTGTCGGTGAGCGTCGGCAGTATAGAACGGCCCGACCAAAATATCCGGTGTTGTACGAAGTACCTAACCGCCCGGAGTGGACGGGAGCGGAACATGGATGTAACCTACTTAGGTACCGACAGATTTTAGTTCAAAAATACCTCCTAAGATAAGATGACAACATACAACATACAACATTCAACATTCCAGCCTGAGCCGACTAGAAATCCACCAAATATTCATCTGGTACGAGTAATTATATAGACATGGCTCAAAGCAAGGAATTAAAAAGTAGAAGTAGAAAGGATTACCCTTTTATGCTTGAATATCGAACACGATGGTATGCCCATCCCTACATCCCGAAGACGATGTTCAGACCTCTAAGTGACTAACACCTCTCTCTAGGAGCGACAACGACATGTACGATCATATGAACAATTCAGTATATAACTTTCTGTTAGTCAACCCGATTACACTAAGTACTAAGTAGAAAGGTTTCTAACACCAGACGTCTACTAGCTTTGATTCTGTGATTAATTCTTACTTGATTGACCATTGTGCTCTCCATCCACCAACCTCGGCGCAGCACCCTCTAATGGCCCAAACGCATTGCAATTACTTTTCCCCTATATCATACCCTAAGGTTGCCGAACTCTGCCTTCGGGTCAATAAACTGGGGAAATCCAGTGTCGTCTATGAGATTGCACTGTTCGAGAAGGGCGTTGAGCAAGTCAAGGCTGTGGGCGAATACGTTCAAGTCTTCGTAGACCGCTCAACACAACGACCTAATTCCAACGGTATGGATTCTAAACTACGGCAGGGACTCGAGAAGCTACATGTAGGACCTAGTTCCAGCAAGTTGTGAAAAGCCCCCCCTATACGAAATCTTGGTACTCCAGCTTCTGACGCGCCCCATCCTGTTCGCCGCTTGACAACATCTTCTCAATCAGTTCCAGATCTGCGAGTGCTTGTTCAGGAGTCTGGTTGGGATTTGGTACTCCAGACACAATGGACTCAGCCCAGGCATGAACCTCCTCCTTGACCCCACTAGTCTTCTCGAACACCTTTTCCTCTGCCACGGCATTTTTCCCAATTCCTCGGAGCGTAACTACCTTAGCTCCCTCAGCCTTAACAACACCTTGTTCGCAGGCGATGTCGAATTCGAATGCATCCATAGTTGTTCCCACGGATGTAATATACGAACCCACTACACCAGACTTCGTTTTCAAGACCGCATTGATGGAGTCTACTGGAGGCAGATGGCTTGAAACTAAGGCGGTTTGGGCCACCAAGGTGTCAATGGCATTTTCTGCGCCTAGGAGTTTCCTAATGCCGGCTGTGAAGTGCACGCCACCGTCTAAAAGGAACCCACCCTGGTACTGCGGCGTTGTCCGCCACGGTGTGAGGTAGTACTTGTTGGTTGCCTCCATCATAGAGTGTAGCCTTACTACAAAGCCCGTAACCTTGCCGAGCTTCTTGACCTCCTCAGCACCGTAGGCCCAGCCTGGTTGGAATCGGAAGTTTTCCGCTATAGCTAAGGATGCCTTAGTCTCAGCCGAAATTTCTTTCGAGTATGCGATCAGCTTATTAGCAGTTTCAAGATCCTTGGCTATCGGCTTCTCCGCTAGGACATGCTTTCCGGCTGCCAGGGCCTTTTCGATATATGCGGGCTGATCCAGGATTGGAAGAGCAATTATAACTCCGGTTATATCGTCGCGCTTAAGGAGGTCTTCATAAGACTTGCCATCTCCAGAATCCGACGAGTACAGATCCACCGAGGGAGTAGTAGCATCACCAGAAACAAGCCATGAGGCTTCTTCTGCGCTCTTACGAGACCGAGACCAGATAGCCTTAATCGACAGCAGGGGGGAGGCAAGAGCAGCGGGCTGGTGGTATGTTAGCTAATATCACTTTTTAAGGGGGGAGATTTAGGATGTGTCTGTCCAGGGGGTCTAGCCCTCTTGGGTAGAATTTTGCATGACGTCGGTCCCGTGGTGAGAGACTGACAGGGACAATAAGCCACGAGGGTCTCCAAAATACTCACTATATGCTGCTCTTTGACGAAGATGCCTCCGCCGATAATTGCTATTCCCAGAGGTGCCATGATTTAAGTAATCAGTTAGATATGAATTATGCTCTATAACTTTTCAACCCGAATTCAAATAAGACGGAAACCCTTAATTTATAACCTTATTAGCATGAGCTTGATTGGAAATGTAAACTTCTTAGCTGATTCTCCGCTCCGGTCGGAATCACCATATTTGGCAAGTCTAGCAGTTCAGCCCCTCTCTGCTCGGGATAGAATCTCATTGGCCCATCTCTTGAGCTTTGTACGTTATAGTACAACGTCAAGCACAGCCCATAGCCCAACAACACCCCGGGTCGATCATTCACAATGTAACCCTTCATAGATTAAAGCCTAAAAGAGAACGACTTGATCGAAGATCGATACATGTATACCAAAAGCCCTACATGCATGCTGTCGATGTTTCCAAAAACAAATGAACGAGCCGGGGAACGTTGATATACAAATCAACTTCAACCATCTTGCGTACCTAAGCAGTCAATCATAACTGGGAGGAATATACGGTCGTATTGCTCTAAACCGGCCATATCCTAACATCATGGACGATGATATCCTCATAGGGTCTATCTTACAAGACAATGAGTAATATCGATACATAATAATAATGACTAAACTTAGGCTTCTTCTTTACACCCCCAATAAATTGGAGAGAGTAATGAAAAAGGGGGTGCATGTATTTGGTCAGAGACACAGGCCACGTGCAGCCGTTGATACAAAAAATTATGGAATGCATTAGAGCATTCCGCTCACCAACTGAGCCCAGTTGCATGCGTTCGTTTCTGGAGGTAGTGTAATACCAGAAACAGGCCGCACACGAGCCTTTAAGTAGGTTCCAAAAATTCATTTTCCAACTGAGCCAAGGCACACCTAGGACAGCCAAAGCAGTGAAAGACCCCGGCGTCACATACCCTCTGCCGCGTTCACCCCACCTCAGTTACCGCAGGGTCAGTTTACTAGGCCGAGAGTGCAATGCGTGTAAGAGAGAAAATAGTCCAGAGTGCGCTTCTCTCCAGGCTTACAATATCTCGCTCCCACCGCGTGCCGGACTCGAACCGATCACCGGAATTTCTTCTCTCATAGATAAAAGGTAAGAGAATACGGGAGCAAGTCGAGGGACCCGGGCCGTACGAGCGTGGGTTTAACCGCACACTGCCGATTCCCTGCAAAGGGTTTCATTCAGCCTTCGGAGGTGCGTCCTTGACTGTTGGGTTCGGGCAAATTCCTCTAGTGCAAGTTCATACCCAGGACCAAGCACCACATCCCTGTCCTGTATATGTATAAGTGTAGAGTGTCGGTCGGTTGGTCGGTCGGTTGGTCGAAGGTAGGGAGAGGAGGTAGGAGGTAGGAGGTAGGAGGTTGGTCGGTCGATCGAAGAGGAGTGTCGGGCGGCTGTCGGCGAGGAAGAGGAGGAGGATTGTCGGTCGGGAAAGAGTGTTGGTCAGTCGAGGGTAGGGCGAGGTAGGGCGAGGAGGTAGGGTATTGGAAGTAGGGATTCTATTATTGTTCGGTGGTTAGTAATGAGGAAGGTAGTTATCGGTTGTAATAAGTTAGTCAAAGGTAGGTCAGGGTAAAAGGGGAGGTAAGAGGCAGTTGGTCAGCGGCTAGTCAGTGAGGTGGGCGAGGGGAGCCGAGATGTAAACAATCAAGAAAGAAGTCTCGAGGGCCTAGCGTAAGTGTTAGCATTTTAATACAGTAAGAGTGCGGAGTCGATTAGGTTAAGAATAAGGAATGGAAAGGGTTGAGAATATAAAAATAATAAAAGGTAGTGGTGTTTAGTGTAAGGTCTGGGTTTAGGCAACAAGTTAGGGTAAGGTTAGGTAGACGAGTAATGGAGTGAATGTAATTTAGCGAATAGGTTCATGGGTTTAATAAGAAGTTTGAAAGTCTTCAACATGTTGAGTGGTTTGTGATGAAGTAGGAAAGAATTGGTAGTGGTGGTAGCGAGCAGGAGGAGGAAGAAGTATGACTTGTGCCATTCGTGGTGTAAACTTCAGGCACGTAGACTTTGTTGCCAGAGTATAACAGACGCGTTCGGATAAATAAAATTTCAACACGTACCTGAGCTCAGAGAAACCTTTTCAAGAAAATGAGAACAAAATAATAGCCGTACAGTTGAGTGAGGTTGGTCAATAGGTATGGTGCACTAAGGTAAGGATTAAAGGACAAGTTCGATATGGATGAAAGCTTTAATTAGAAGGGTATTGGGAATGTTGTTGGTGAGGTAGTATGGATAGAAGAAGAGAGGTTGGTTTGGGAAATGTGTTGAAGGTGGATGAAGTTGGAAATAAATTTTGGTTGCTGGTGGGCTTCTTTATGTAGGTAAATTTCGGAGGGGTGATTAGGAATGATGGGAATGTAATCAATTACTAGAAGATCAAAAATATTTAATCTTCAAGTAGGGGATTAAATCAGAGGTACCTAAGTAAATCAAATCAGTAACATCACCAGCGCAACAGGTGGCCATCACCTAGGATACGCATATATTGTCAACTCAAAATCAAAATCAAAATCAAAATCAAAGTACGCAGTACTAAGGTACGTATCAATAATAATTAGAATCAACACTGGAACTGATTCTACCAGCGTAATACGGGTAGTGATTTAATTTTTTTACGTACAAATAATTATATTTCTATACCTTAGGTACCTAGCTACATACCATACTTCGATCGTCACGCACCCCCCTATTAATACAATTGCTCCTATTTACATTGCTCCAAGATAGGTCTCTTATGAAGCAACAGAGGCTACATGTAGCACTACATAATACACGTTTTGATTTGCGTCGATAACAACAATACGCCTTAGTAAAGTTTGTAATATTCTCTATAGAACGAATTTAATTTAAGTACCTAAGGTACATCGAGGACGCCATAATGTCAAGTAAAAGGGTAACCTAAACACCGAGAAGTAATTGTTTTTAAATTCAGCCTCACTGCCAATAAGGTTACCAATACTGGCCTTACTGATTTCCGTTATATATCACAAGCTATCTTTATGTTAATAACTTTTAACTACTGCAAAGCATGCCTGTAGTGCAAAATTACATTTCTATTTTCTCGATCAGTTTGATAAGTGAGGTTAATCAAGCTTTTATTTTTCAACTGCATCATTGGCTTGATTGATACATATCCAATAGCACCCCATCTAGATTGGGTACATAACCTTACGTACATATACGCAACTACCTAATACCGTGGTACATTTGTGTGTAAAAAAGGTACCCTACATAAATGCCCTTATATACGTATGTAATGTATATAGGAACGCACTTGTCACGAGAAGGACGTACCTAAAGTATTTGATTACATGTGAGAGTTGCTGTCTTCTTCTCAACAGATTAGGTCAACATTGGAACTCGAGATACACTGCGTGATGATATTTCCGATCTTACTAAAATTAACATTAACCCCTTCCGTTCCGGCGATTTAGGCCGCTTTAGCATTGCGCAGAAAATATTTTGGGCCTCGCAAAGGGAAACTACGCGGATTGAAGACCAAGTCTACTCCTTACTCGGAATTTTTGGTATCGCTATGCCTCTCCTATACAGCGAAGAGAAGCGATCGTTTCTAAGTCTACAGGAGGAGATTGTTAAGGAATATGAAGACCAATCCATCTTCGTCTGGCACTCTTATGGATCCTCTATTAGCCTCGTCTGTAGTTCAATTTATTAACTCGGGGCGCGTTGTAAGTTGCAAAATTAACCAAGACAGGTTACCATACGGAATTACTAACGGGGGTATCTAAAATCTCTCTACCAATACTACTAAAGGGACAAGGAGGTCAATACAAAACTCTTTCTCGTCGTGATAGATGCTAGACAGACCAAGCCCCCGGTTTTATTAAGGGGAAATTCACCAGTAGAGACACCATTACTGTCCTAGATTGTCATTAGCTAGACAACGACGGTAGTATGATTGCGGTCTTCATTCGAGAAGTAGAGGGTGGCCTATCGTTAAACCGGCCCTACAGATAATAGGGGTGCCTCTTTGGACTTGCCTCGAGCACATTAAGCAAGTATTATAAGCAGCCTTTAATATATAACCATTATAAAAAAACAAATAATTAATTAGTAAATAATTTATAATATATATATAATTTTTAATATTATTAACGTTTGCTTTTTTTTAAATTTATAAAAAATCCAAAAATTTTTTATATATAATATAATAAATAATTAATTGGTAAATAATTTTAGCTTAAATTTTAAAACTTTTATTATATTATACGTTTATTATAATTTTTATCATTTAATAAAATTACTTTTTTTAACATATTTTTATTTTTAAAAATTATATATAATAATAAAATAATTAATAATATATTAGTTAATTATTATAATTAAAATATTTTTATTTATAAAAACAATTATTTTAAATGATTTTAAATTAAAATTAAAATATTCGTTTGTTTGGTTATACCTTTTTAACTATATTACTTTTTAATTAATTAAACTTTTACTTTATTTTATATTTTGAATATTTTAACTTTGGTTTAAAGTTTTATTAAAACCCGTTTTTTTAAAAATTAAATTTATGGCATAAAAAATTATTAAAACAATTATTAAAACAATTATTAAAATAATAATATTAACGCGTTTTTATAATAAATTATAATTAATTATATAATTATTATTAACTTTTTTATTAAGTTTATTAATTAAATATATGTATTTTAAGTTAAAATTAATTATAATATTAATTATAACATCGGTTATATCAGTTATATCGGTTATAACATCGGTTGTAATATACGTTATAATACGCGTTATAACATGCGTTAAAATTATATAAATATATAAAAAAAAAGTTTAAAAGTTTAAATAATAATATTATTAAATTAAAGTTAAAATAAAAAATATTTTATACGTAATATTATATTATTAATTAATTTGTTAATTATGTTAATTTTTTATTATTTTTATGTTAAATGTTTTTTTTAACATTAAAACTTGGTATATAATAATGTAACGTTATACGAATATAAAAAAAAGTTAAAAAAATAAAAAAAAATTAACATTAAAATCGAGTTATTATAATAAAAACTGTTTTATATATTATTATAATTTATTAAATTGTTAAAAATGTTATTTTTTATTTTTTATTAATAATTTTATGTTAAATGTTTTTTATAAGTTTAAAATAACTTTAAATTTAAATTTGTAAAATGTTTTATTTATAACTTATAAATACAATTATACGGGTTATGCGTTACGTGGCGTTTATGGCGTTAACAAGCGTAAACGGGCGTAACCCGTTTATAAAACGAATTTAAGTTTAAAGTTATTTAAGATAAAAAAACAATTAATTTTTTATTTTAATAGTTTAAACTAAAATTTGAGAAACGGGCTTTGTTTGTTAACGCTATAGCGTTATAAAACGCATGGTTTATGTGTTTATATTTGTGGGTCACGACTTAAGTGTTTTTTAAATTTTGGTTTAAATTAATTTAAGCGTTAAAGTTGTAAAAATGGCATAATTTTTTTAAAAATATTATGTTTACGATAATTTAATATTTAATAATAACGTATAAAATAGTTTTTATTTTTATAATTTAAAGTTAATATTTTATTTTTTTTACTTTTTTATTTTTTTTACATATTTATACGGCATTACGTTATAATATTATAAGCTTTAACGTTTAACGTAAAAATAATATCGCAACCGATAATATACCGTAATTAATATTATAATAATATTTATAACACTTGTAACAACATTTATAACAACGTATAAAATACTTTAAAAGTTTTTATTTAATTGTTTAAACTTTTCCATTTTTTTTACATATTTATACGGTATTGCGTTATAATATTTTAAACTTTAACGTTAAAAAAATTGTTAAAAAAATAATATTAATACATTATTATTATAATTAATATCATAACAACACCCGTAACCATATATAAAATACTTTAAAAGTTATTATTTAATTGCTTTAATATTTTTGTCTTTTTTTTATACCCGTACGGCCTTGTGGCATATTGCGGTTATTAAATTACAGCTATTACATTACAACCGATATTGCGGCTAATATTAACCACTTTTATCAACACCACAACCACGTATAAAATAAATTATTTTATATCTAAAACTCGTAATTTAATTGCTTAAATTTTCCCATTTTTTTTTTATACCTGTATAACTTTGTTGCGTGTTACGGTTACCGCGTTATAACGCATATTACAATCGATATTATAACCAATATCGCGGTTAATGTTAGCCATTTTTAACACCCTTAAAAGGCTTAAAATATGTAAATTTAATCAATAAACTTAATAAAAAGGTTAATAATTATTATATAATTAATTATTATTTATTTTAAACGCGTTAATATTATTGTATTTAATAATAATGCTATTTTAATGAGTGTTTATTTAAAGGTAAAAACGATTAAATTAATTTAAATTAATAATACGAAATTTTTTTTTAAAAATAAATCAAAAATATGATTGGTTAAAAAGTAATGTGGTTAAAATAATACAATAAAACAAATCCAAATTTTGCATTACTGGTTTAAATTATTAAAATAATTAATTTTATAAATTTATAAATATATTTTTAAAATTTTTAAAATAAATATTTTTTTAAATATTTTTTTAATTTTAATAACATAATAATAATAATAATAAAAATTACCTTATTATTATTTTTTTAATATTTTATTATTTTGTGTTATATTATCGTTATTTTTCGGCGTTATTTTTTTAAAAAAGTTAAAAAAAATTGCTATTTATTTAATATAAAAATAATAATTATATATACATCGTTATTTTTTAACTAATATAATATTAATAATTTTAACTAATTTTATTAAATATAACATTTATAAAAAATAAAATAAACTTTATATTTTTATAAATTATTATTAATATTTTAATATATATTAACAGTTAAATGGTTAATAATTTATTAAAACGTTTAAAATAAAAGTTATAAATTTTATTACTTTTTTTAAATAAATATAATAATAAATTTACCGTAAATTTAATTATTATACTTTTTTTTTTTATTATATTAATTTATAATTAAAACGTTATTAAAAAAGCGTAAATTAATATTAAAAAAACTTTATAAATTAAAAAAATATAAATTAATTTATTTATTTATAAAATTATTAAAATTATTAAAATTAAAATAATTAAATTAAAAAAACGTTATTATTTTACTTTAAAACGTAATATTAAAACTATTAAAAAAATTATTACTGCCGTTAAAAAGTAATTAATTTATTAATAAAATATTTTTATTATTATTTTATTTTTTATTAAATTATATAAAAAAATTATAAATATTATTTTTTTAACCGTTAATTAATTATTAATATATTATAAAACCGTAATATTTTAATAATAAAAAGTAATATAAATAAAAATAAAGATATAATTAATAATAAAAATAATAAATAATTAAATTAATTTTTATTTAATAAATAATTATTTATTATTAATTATATATAAATATTTTATATTTTTATTTAATTTTAATTATTATTTTATTAATATTTAACCAATATTTTATAATAATTTTATTAAATTAATAAATAAATTATTTTATATATTTTAAATGGTTTTTATAATTTTTTTTTAATTTTTTTATTATATTTTTATATTTTTATTATAAATTTTTATCGTTATTATATCTTTACCATTTAATTAAATATTATTTATTTTTGTTTATATTTTTATAAATTAAAATAATTTTAACCTTATAAATTTTGTTTTTTTTAATAAAGTTTATTACTTATTTTTTTAATATCTTATTTATTTAATTATAAAATAATTTTAAAAAATTAATTAAAAATATATTATATATTTTATAATTAATTAATAAATTTAATTTATAAATTATATTATTTTTTTTAATTATATTAATTATTTTAAATAATTTTAAATATTTATTTGTTAATTTTTTATTTAATTTTTATTAATTAATATATTTAGTTAATAATAAAATTTAATTGTTTAATTTATAAATAATAATTATTCTTTTTTATTATATTATTTAATATATATTTAATTTATTATTTATAAAAGTTAATTAATTTGTTATTTATTTTTTTACATTTTTTTTAATTTTTTTAAAACTTTTATTATTATTTTAATTAAGGTTTTATTAATTAAATTATTAAAATTTTATAATTAAAAACCTATTAATATATATATTAATATTATATTATATATTATATATATTAAAATATTATATATTTATTTTATTAATATTAATTTTTTTATTTAATTATTTTAAATTAAATTAAAATTATTGTTACGTGTGTAATTAAATTTTATCTTTTGTAATTTTTTATATTAAAGTTACCTTAATTGGAATTAAAATATAAAATGCGAAAAAATTAAAACTAAGAAATATTTAATTTAAGTACGAATAGTAATAAGTTAAGGTGACAAAACCAGGACAAAATCTGGCAATTTATGTATTTTATATAATTTATTTTGCAGGTTTTTTTTTAATAGTTATATATTTCCTCCTTAAATAATTATTAAATTATTCTTTTTTTTCTATATTACTACTTTTATTTTTAAAATTATTATTAAAATTAATAATAGATTGAGATAGTAAAAGAATAAATGGGCATAATAAAAAGGATTTATTTACCCGTTTACGTTTAATAGGTTTTTTAGATTTAAAATTATATATTATAGGTTTATTATAACTAGGTTTATCAAATAAATAATTAATTTAATTGATATATATTAGTTTCTTTTTTTTAATAGATTAAAATAAATTTATATTATTATTATATTACCTTTTTTATGTTAGTTTATCATAAATATATTTTTATTCTAAACCGGGAGGTAATCCTTGGCATAAATTAAGAAAGGTAGTTATAAACAATATTCTTTTAATAAAAAGTTTAATAAGAAGGTGTTTAATTTTTTCATTTTTAAATTTTTTTTTAAATTTTATTTTTAAACAGAATTTAATAATTAAAAAACGTTTATTTATAAGAAAAAAAGATAAGGTAATATTATTAAAAATTAATTAAACAAAATAAACAAATAAATATTTTCTAAAAATATTATTTAATTATTAAAATAATTAATTATAAAATAGATATTTTTATTTACATAAATATATTTTATTTTTTTAAAATATTTAATTTACCAATTTATATTTATTACCAATAATTTTAAATATTATAATAAAGTATTTTTAATTAAATTGTTAATAAATATTTCTGCATAATATAAAAAAATTACCAACGTTATTAATTATTAATTTATTCAAAAAATTTATATTATATTAATCTATTTTATTTTTTATAAATTAATTAGTTTTAATAAAAGGTATAACGTAGGTTTTTTCAAAAATAATAATAAATTAGGTTATTTGGCAAAAATTGTTGCAGGTAATAATTATTTTACAAAATATTAATAAAAGTTATTATCGTATTTTTAAAAAAAGTTGGTTAATAATTAAATTACGTTATATTTGAAGAATATTATTATAAGAAAATACCTAATTACTAAAAAAAAACGTAATAAAATATTTACCTAATATTAAATTAATAAAAATTTATAAATATTTATAATAAAAATTTACACGTTTTATATTTAAATATATAAAAATAATATTAATTATTGCAGAAAATACTATTATTTAAACAAATAATACATGCCAAATTACGATTCTTTTTTTTAATTAAATAAAGAATAAGATTATTAAACCATATGTTACTTGCTATAATATAAATAATATAATAAACCAAATTATAATTAATATTTTTATTACAAAATTTAAGAAATTATAATAAAAGTAAGTATATAATATTATATCTAAAATATTAAATAATAATTTTATTTTTTATTATTCTTTTAATTATTATAGGTACAAAAAAAAATAATAAAAATTTAATTTAAAATATTATTTAAAATAATTTAATAAATAAAATAATTAAATTAAAAAAAATAAAGATAACATAAAAAATAAACATAAAACTTTTATAATAACTTAATAAAATCCTATAACGGAATATTAATAATTTTATTTGCAAAAATAAATATTTTAATTACTTAAGCAATAATTTTAATTATTATTATAAATTAAGCATATATAAAGGCTTTTCTAATTGTTACCGCCGTCTTTATTTATTATCATTAAGCTTTATTTACATCAAAAATATTAAAATTTTGCAATATATACAGTTATAACTAAATAAATAATTAAATATTAAACTAAATAAATTAAACATTTATAATACCGTAATATATAATAAATCTAAAATAAATTTAGGTTTAAAAATATTACAAACAACTTTTTTTAAAATAAAACCTTATAATTTATAAATAATAATAATATAAAAAATTATTAAAAAGAATTAAACTTTAATATAATTTACCTTGCAAATAATAAATTCCTAGCATATATGTTTAATTAAAATAATAAAGTTATTATAATTATTACAAAGTTTATTACTATTGGAAAAAGTAAAAAATAAACCTTTATATTTATTAAAAATTATTATTATAACCTTTAAAAAATCCCAAATTATATTAATTTTTTTAATTTATAATATGTTATAAATATAATTTTAAATATTATTAATTAAACTTACTTAGCTTTAAACATTTTAGGTTATTATAATCTTATATTTAATATAAATAAAAAAAGATTTTAATAAATTTCCGATAATTTAAAAATTTATTTACGTAATTTTAAAATTGTTATTTATTGCGTTAATATAGATTATAATAGTAATTAAATTTATTATATATTTTTAATTATAAATATTAACTTATTTTTTTAAAAGGTATATTTTTGGCGTTTTAATAAATTATTTAACTTTTTCTAAAAGGAATTTTACCGCGTATTAGGAAGTTAATAACTCTTATAACGCAATTAACATCTTAATTATATGTAATTCTTAAAGTATTTACCTAAAAACAATTTATTTTTTATTTTATTAATGTAATATAATATTTAAAAAAACGGAATGTATAAATAATTAATAAACGTTTCTCTTAACTATTTTATTTTTTTTTAAAATATTATTTACTATAAATAGCAATTTTTATAAAACCGGAAATAATTAAAAGAAATTACCAATGATAATAATATTTAATTTTTTAAAATATTTATTATAATAATGTAAGAAAATTTTCCTAAAACGTTTATTTATTTAATTAAAAGTTTAAAATTTAAATATATTTTTTTTATTAATTATTAAGTAATAAACGCCTTTAAAAAAATGTTATATTATTTTTAACATTACCGGATTATTAGTTATAAACTAATATATTTATTTAATTAAAAAGCGTAAAATTAAATGTAAAGTTTATTTTATAATGAAATTATTGGCTATGTTGGTAGGTATAGTTTATATAATAAGTGATTTATAAAGTAAAGCAGTTGTTTATAAATGTAAAAAGAAAATGTTAATAAAATAAAATTTATTAATTTTTCTTTTATTATTAAATTAAATATAAAGCGGGGGTAATATTATACCATTTTTTTAACCTTTTTAATAATAATCCATTATTATATTGTAAATTATATATTATTTCTTATTTAAAATATTCTAGGCTTTTAAAAATAATTGGGTAATGTTAAAATTTCTTTAATTTTATTTTTATAATTTTTTTTAATAGTTAAGTAAAAAAAAAAATAAATATTTATATTAATTAACGTAAGTTAATTAATTATAATTTAAATTAATATTTTATTAATTAAAAAGATTTAATTTTTTTTATTTAAGATTTAATTTTAAGATTATTTATATTAATTTTTGCCAATTTTTTAAAATAATATTTATTTTGGTTAAATTACCTGTTTTAAATTTATTTTTTTTAGGTTTTAAGTTAAGGTTTTTAATAGTTTTATAATAATTATCTAAATGTTTATAAATTTGTTAACATTATATGTATGCGTGTATGTATATGCAAAATTCCAAATTTCCGATAAAAAAAAAATTTGTATATTTATAATAGAAATAATTTAACGTTAATTTTATATAATAAAAATCTTTATATTAAAGTTAATTGTAAATAGGTTTATACTGTAGGAAATATATAAAAATATAAGGTTTTATAAAATGTTTTTATAACGTTTATTTTTTAAAATTACGTGATATAAAGTTTTACCGTTTTAAAAATTTAAAGTACGATACGTTTTTTATAGTTTATAAACGTTTAAAATATTTTTTATATATAGTTAAAAATTACGAACGTTTATTTTTTTTATATATGTTAATAAATTTAAAATAGGTATTAAAAAGGTAATAATTTACGTTTTGGTAAATTTAATTGTTTATTTGAAAAAGAAAATCGAATAGTATATAAAAAATCTTTTAAATAAAATAATTTTTTTTTTTAATTAATTTATTTATTATTTTTGATATAAATAATAATATTATATTATTGGTTAAAATATAAAGTAAAATATTGGCGGTTATTTTTGTATATATTATGGTTGTTATTTTCTTTTTGCTGTAATATTTTGTAATATAATTAATAATAATTTATATGTTAATATACGGTAATATATTAATATTTTTTAATTAATATAATAATATAAATCGGTTATATTAATTTAAAATAGGATTATTTTTAACCGGTTCAAAAAATTACCATTTTTTTTTTTCTGGTTTAATTAATGTGGTTTTTTCCCGTGATTTTTTAGGGAAGTTAAAGCGGCATTTGGTTAAAGGCGCGGTTTTACCTTTTTTTTCGGCAGTTTTCTTTTTTTTTTTATTTTTTCTTAAATAATAGGCCTTAGTATAATAATATCTTTAGTAACGGTTAATAATGTTATTTAATTAGTTTTAAATAATTTATATAGTTAAAAAATTAAGATTAAATAAATTATTTTTATACCTATATTTAATAAATTTAGGGATAAAATTTATAGCGTTAATATAATAATTTTATATTTTGGTAAAATAAATGCGGTTTTTTTTATTTATATTAATTTTAAGGTTTATTTTATATTAATTTAATTTATAATTGTAGTTAGAATTGTAGTTTTATTATTTGAATTAATATTATTAATTTATAAGGTTATATTTTTTTTTTAAAATAATTTTTTAAAATAATATAATCTTTAAATAGAAATATTAGGTAGTAATATAGGAGTTTTTTTAAAATAATTAATGTAATATTGTTATGTGTTTTATTTTGTTAGCGGTTTTTTAATTTTTAAATTTAAGCATATATTAATATAGGTTTTATTAGTAAAGGTTAACTAGTATTAAAGTTATAAAAATAGATGGTATATTTAAATAATATGTATATGTTTTGCATTTTTTATAATGCCGGTATTAAAAAGGCTGCGTTTTTTTTAATATGTTAACGTATTGTGATATTTGGTTAAAAAGCGTTTAAATTTCCGGTTTATTAAAATTGTTAAAAATTTTTTAAAGTTATGTTTTTGTAATAAAGATTAAATAGTTTTTTTATATGTAAAACCTAACGTATTCTTTAATTTATTTGTGTATAAACGTATTAAAAGTAATATATAAAAAAGTGTAATATTTAATAAATTATTTGTTATTTTAATGTATAATAAGGTTTATATAATTTTGGTATTTAATTAAACGTTGTTTTGGTTTTATAAAATTGGTTAATTTATTAAGATATAAGGTAAAATAAGTAAAAGAGAAAAGTATTTAAATTTAGTTAAATTTATTTAAAAGGGTTTTACGGAAAAAAAGTATAAATATTTAATAAGTTTTGTAAAGGTTACGATTTTTTAAAAGAATTTTATTTCTGTTATTGTTAAATTTGTTTTGGCAGTTTATTTTTTTGCAAAAAAGTTTTAGTTTAGGTATGTTAAGTAGTATATTTAAAACGGTAGTTTTGTTATAAATATTATTGTTTTATGCGGGTTTATTTACTATTAAACCTTATTTAATAAAAGCGTTTTTTAAATTTTTTAATTTATTAATATTTAAATTATTAAATATAAATATATTTACCGGTAATTAATTTAAGTTTTTTTAGTTAATAATTAAATTGTAATATTTAAAATAATTAATAAAAAGATAAGTTAATTATTTTTGGATTATATATTTTTGTATGCGAAATTATGTTTGGAATTATTAAATTATTTATAATATAATTTTAAATTTATATAAGCAAAAAATAATTATATTTAAATATTTAAAAAATAAAAGAAATTTATTATAAATTTTGCCGGTATTTTATAAAAAATAAATTACATAACTGCAATATTTATATTATTAATTATAAATTTAAATAATATATTAATTTTTTTATTTTAATTTTTAAATTTAATAATTAATATGTATAATATATATATTTATATTAACGTGTATATAAATAATAAATTACTTTTTTAATAATAAAAATAAAGAAAAATAAGTAGAAATAAGGTTAAAATTTAAATAATTTATTATTAAATAATAAAATAATTTATTACGTTATTTTTTATTATTTTTAATATAATATTTTTTGCAAATACTATTAATAACAAATATAATATTAAACCAAATTTACTAATAACGTAAGTAGTAAATTATTTTTTTAACTGTTAATATTTTGTTAAACTTTTTTTTAATAGTTAAATTTTTTTTTAAAATAAAATAATTAAAAAGATTATTTATATATAAGATAAGGGGTTTGTTAAAAGTATGCTAACGGATAAGTAAACGGTTATAAATAATAAAAATAAGTGGTTTTTTAACAAGATTACGGGTAAGTAAACAACTTTTAAAATAATATTAATTTAAGATTACCTGTTAAATTTATTAAGTATAGTTAAGAAAACAACTTTTATAACAGATTATAAAAGGATTATTAATAATAATAAAATTATTAATAAGGTTATTAAAACGATGAATACAGCCTTTACTAAAGCCTTATAAACGACTTTTAAAACAAAATGCAAAAGGATTTAAACGAGGAGATTTAAGCAAATAATATATACAAAGGTAACTTATAAGTTAAGTTTAGATTTTTATAAGCAATTAATATAAACGTAGTTTACTTTCCTGCAAAATTAAATTTTTAAGTAATAAAAAAAGAGGGGTATGGGATTAAACTTTTCGAGACAGCGTTAAAAACAATGCAATATTTAATTTATTTGGTATATAATCACTATCCAAATCCCAATGATTAAAGATTTGTATAGGAATAAAATCCAATAATTCCATAGATTACTTTATAATAGTCTTTTTATTAATACGTATAAAAAATAAATATAGTTTTAAAAATAAATCATTTAAAATTAATTGTTATACATAATTTATATTTAATTTTTTTTTAATTTATTTAATGTATTTAACGTATTTAACGTATTTAATGTATTTAACGTAATTAATGTATTTAACGTATTTAATGTATTAAATTATTTAAATTATTTAAATTATTTAAATTATTTAATGTATTTAATGTATTTAATGTATTTAATATATTTAATGTATTTAACGTATTTAATGTATTTAAATATATTTAATTTATTTAATTTATTTAATTTATTTAATTTATTTAATTTATTTAATTTATTTAATTTATTTAATTTATTTAATTTATTTAATTTATTT